>NC_068357.1:117249784-117375170 GCF_020536995.1 Dreissena polymorpha
ATAGCCATTATATGCATCTTTTGACGATTTTAAAACCTAAAAATTATAAAGCGTTGCAACGCGAAACGATTGAATAATTTGGAGAGTTCTGTTTTTGTCGTTAAATTTTGTGAAACTACGAAGATTGCTTATATAAGGTATAAAATACGTCACGTACGTGTACTCGGCGGAATAGCTCAGTAGGCTAAGGCGTTTTTACTTCAGGACTCTGGCAGGACGCCAGGGTTCACTGGTTCAAAACCTGGCCGGGCAATGTTCTTTTCCTTTTTTAAATTTTATTCTTGATTTTTTACTGGAGCTGTTACGATCCAATGCTTACATTTATCGATATAAAGCATTTAATGAATAAGTTAAAAAATGCCAAAATCTGTGAAAAGGCCCCTTTAAGATATAAAACATACATATAAAAATTTACATTTCCCTGTCTGCCGAACCCGATCCATGGACTATAGCCACAAGAGGTTTCTATGTACCTATGTAGCCGGATTGCGCCCTCAGAGCGCCCAACACCGACACAGATCATGCTACTCTCCGGTCAAACACAATACTACATAGGACTGCTGCCTTTGTCACCATATTATCAGAATCATTAACGTGCAAAATGGAAACTTTCAACTGTCCTTTCACTTCATACATAAGCCATTGCCGATCTTCAATGATCGCTTATTTCCGAGAGATGCATTTTATTTTTTTCAAACTTCGAATTTTGATATATGTTTAACTTATTCATTTAGATTACATTATTTTTCACTATAAATATTGACTTTGATCCAATTATCATCTGAAAAATACGATTTTGCGATTTCTTCAAAGATCGAGCGAGCCTTTTTACCTGTTTACTTATATATATCTAATTTAAGGTTACACAGATGTAAAGTTGTCGTGGCCGAGTGGGTAAGGCGATGAAATTGAAATCTTTTGGGATTTTCCCGCGCAGGTTCGATTCCTGCCGACATCGCATACTTTTTGCGACGCGTTTTATTTCTTTTCTAACGTAATTTGATTTAATATAGCACATAAGCTATGTTTATTGTTAAATATGTTGAAAATTGTGTGCACATCCTTCAATTTTAAAATTAAAACAACTTTATGGCTAAATTGATTAATTTACTGCTGAAAATACGAATGATGCATGTTGCATTTTTATTTTTATTTAAAAAAGTAAACGGTAAATCTGTCTATTTTTTGGTATTTTTGCTGTATATAGTGTTTCTATAAAAACTTAATTTAAAATATAACTTAAATGATACTATTTTGAATGTTATGACACTTTGTTTATAACCGACCCAATTTTTACTTGGCTGAAATCACTTACATTTCATGGCGCTATTCCATAGATTAAAATTTGTAAAAAATAAATGTCTGTAAAAGAATACTTATTTCATCTTGTTTAAACTTTAAACACCTTTACTGCATCTGTACACACCAACTGCATGCCCATATTTGGAAATTTGAATGAATTATGGAACGTTTATATACCCCAGGGGTGAAAATAAACTGGACAAAAGCCGAGCGTGAGGGTGGTTTTGAAAAAATCGGTTTATTTTTTTTAAGCATGGAAAGCTACCTACAAATTTGCATGTAGTTTAGTGAAATGATGCTGATTAGGAAAATAATTAATTAAATTATATTTGGATATGTGCCCATTAGAGGTGCGCAAGCTTAAAAAGGTAGAATTACCGAAATTCCCGTTCTTACACGTTGTAGCATGGATCGGGTATTGAACACGATACACGTGTGTATTAGCACCCTACTGTAGTCCCGGCGGGGTTATCAACTGCACCAATACACCGGTAAGCAACCAGGGGAATATCATATGAAAAAAGAACTATCATGCATGTTTGATTTGTTAAAGTGTGTCACAAAATTTCCCTAACTGCCGATGTCGGCTATAATTTCGGTATAAACATGCAAATAAATTAACATATATATAATGTTAATGCCGATATGTTATTGGACATTTTGTATGTCAAATGTTCATTATTTGTATTAAAATTAAGACGATTGTATTGAACACGATACACGTGTGTATTAGCACCCTACTGTAGTCCCGGCGGGGTTATCAACTGCACCAATACACCGGTAAGCAACCAGGGGAATATCATATGAAAAAAGAACTATCATGCATGTTTGATGTGTTAAAGTGTGTCACTAAATTTCCCTAACTGCCGATGTCGGCTATAATTTCGGTATAAACATGCACAGAAATTAACATATATATACTGTTATTGCCGGTATGTTATTGGACATTTTGTATGTCAAATGTTCATTATTTGTATTAAAATTAAGACGATGCTTATTTGCCAGAAAGCGTTTATTTCAAATTCAAAACAAGCAATAATCATACATAATACCAAAATATAAAACTAACAAAATGACAACACTCTCGCTTAACGCAACGTTCAGAAGCACGCGCACTTAACAAAATTATTGCAACTAATGCAAGCTGTAATTAATATGTGACTACTTGCTATACAACCAGTATCATGCGAAAATTGATCTTATTTAATTGTGGTTCCCTCTTTGAATTTATGTTGCCTGTCGACTTTTAGAATAATGTGTCAGTAAGAAATGTATTGCTTGCTCTACAACCAGCATCATGCGAAAATGGATCTTATTTAATTGTAAATCCCTCTTTGAACTTAAGTTGTCAGTCGACTTTTAGAATAATGTGTCAGTAATAAATGTTTTTCTTCAGTTTCACATGTTTTTTTAAGAAAATTTAGTGAAAGATGCAAATGTGTCTTATTTATTTTTTTCTGTGTCTTCAAAGTATCTTATTTATATGTGACTGCGTGCTTATTTTTTTTTCAAGAAATGAAAGATGCAAATGGGTCTTATTTTAATTTTATCCATGTCTTAAATGTGGCTTATTTATATAAGATAAAATGAAAACTGCCAGTGTCATGCAAAAAAGGATCTAATTTCTTAATATCCACATTCACGCTTTGTTCTTTATTAGCACCGTCTTTAATTAGGCTATCTATTTAAAGTACAGATTACTGTGAACTTAATAATTGTGCAACGGTGATGTTGATCCATTATCGTTGTTAATTTAAAATGTAGACAACAAGTTAGCAATTAATGAAATCAGTTATTTTGGAAGTAAATCTAATTTTTTCTGTACAGTAGCCAGGTGGATGTGTATTGAGCGGATAAGATAGGGATCACCACAACAAGTTTCTAATACACAGTATAGACTTCCCCTATTATTGTATTTGTTATTTACCTGATTGGAATAAATAAAGTGTTAAAGATCATTTCATGTGAAAAGCAGGATTTCTGACATAATTTCAATCGTTTTGCTTTTATACACAATTTCATGGAACAATGAATATATTGGCGCGATGGAACACAATTTATAAATCAAGCTGACCGTATAGTATCATATTTTAATTATATGTAATTTAATTCGCATCTCTCCCTTAACTCGTTCAATGACACGTGAACTAATATCAATTATAAAACATCACGTGCATCATTAAATATTTTTTTTTAATTATGAAAACATATATGTTCTACATGGTTTTGTTTAGTTTTCTTTCTCAACCAGAGAGACATTATAAAACATTGTTATATATAAAGCGCTTTACTTTTCTACATTACATAAAGATATATCGATTTTTTTTTGTTAAGTGTACGTGCTTGACATATTTATAAAAAGGCAGTGTTTATTTTTGTAATAAAATCGAAAATTGACATTTAATTTGATGCAATCCACATTGTTTAGCGGCCAAGCGCAGTATTCCGCTCTCCGCGGCCGATGGTGTATTGCAATATATACAATGAAAAGCTGGGTTTCTGACATTATTTCAATCGTTTTGTTGACGCGGAAGTGCTTTTTGGTGGCCAAAAATACTATTGTTCCCTTTATTTAAACCTAAATCAGTATTTTATTTACACTTGAAGGTTTGTACAGCGGGGATTTCGGTACCGGCGCGGGTTTATGTGCTTGTTAAGAATTACCGAAATCCCCGCTAAGAGGTAACATATTATCATGATTTATGCTTTGATTAAACATTGATAACTAAATTGCAAAAGTGTATAGCATATTGTAAATAAGGTAGTACGATATCGTTTGTTTCATCAGATTTGTTTGGAAAATACTTTCTGAAGACTTATTATTACTATGTCATGTTATATTTACATATACTTTTGTGTAACCAATGTTTTAAATGTACATTTTACCTTTTTTACATTCGTTTATTACATTTTTCACATTAATAAACTATTTAATAATGGAAAAAATATTCTGATAAGAGTGTTTAAATGATTAACACTAATATGATTGTGTACAAATCAACATTAATGCAAAGCCAAAACCCAAACATAATGACATATAGACCCTTTAAGGCGTAATATGGGGGATTGGCGTAAACATGGGTGATTTCGGCTATGGGCGTACGAATGTAGCAGTACCGAAATCCCCGCTAATTATTTTCCAAAAGAAGTAACCGAATGGGAGATAATACATGTCACTGGTTGCTAATGAAAAAAAAACACTATAATAATTTTGTTGACACTTGAAGGTTTGTACAGCAGGATTTCGGTACCGGCGCGCGTTTAAGTTCTAGTGTAGAATTACCGAAATCCCCACTGAGAGGCAACTTAATGCTGTCAAGAGTGCTTAATAATTAAAAAAATTAATATCATTTTTTTGCACCTTAACATTCATGTGAAGTCAAAAACCATTCATACCGATGACCTATTGACCCTTTAAGGCGTAAATATGGGGATTTCGGTACTAGGCGGGCGAATGTAGAATTACCGAAATCCCCTTTTCATCATCGCACATTAGTGTAACATAAATTTTAACACAATATATGTAGGGAAACTCATATGATTCGCGTAATGTGAAAATGATTATTATGCTATAATACGACCACGAAACTTGACGTGACTTAATACCGTACATTATGGAATGGAGCTACGCTTGCCGTATTTGACATAAGACCCATTTTCGCATATTATCTTATCAATGCTTATATGAATTTGATTGCTATAATCTAATGCGTATTCGACACGGAATTATTGTCAAGGTTTTTCATTTTGTCAATATTTATCATAGCAGGGGACATTGCTGACATCAATATGGATACTGTTTTCATTTTTTGTCGAGAAATGATATGACTTATTATCAAGATTATTTTATAGTACGGTAGCGTTCTCTTCACAAGTGAGATTTATTTGTACTGGTAAATTGCTCTTATACTCACCATTCGGACTCGACGATCGGCTCGAATAAAAATGTTAGTCGCTTAAAAGTACAAATTCATCATATTGAGCACGATTATTATTATTATTATTATTATTATTATTATTATTATTATTATTATTATTATTATTATTATTATTATTTAGCTTTTAGAAACTTATACCTTAAAAAAATCCCATTGGAAAAAAAAATCCCATGGGATTTTTTTCCCATGGGACAAAAAAATCCCATGGGAAAAAATCCCATGGGATTTTTTTATTATTTTAAAACACGATTTAACGCGTTGAAATCGCGAGAAATGCTCATCATTTGTTAAAAGGTAGTGTTTCTGAAGGTTACATGAATAAATCTCTAAAAATCAGAAAAAAAATCCCATGGGATTTTGTTTTCCCATAAAAAAATGGGATTTTTTTTCTATCAAAGTAAATTGAACGAAAATAAGCACAAATGCTTTAACAATGCTTAAAATCGATAACTAAGCACAAACGAACGTGTTTTATGTTTTTGAAAATCCCATGGGATTTTTTCTCCCATAAAAAAAGCTGGAGAAAAATCCCATGGGAGAAACCAAAATTCCCATGGGATAATGAAAAATCCCATGGGGTATTACAAAAATCCCATGGGAACCCCAACTTTGCAAATAAAGTTCATAGTGAAGAAAACGCATTTAACAAGCAAAAATAACCAATTATTAATCACAAGTTAGACTTTCATCTTATACGTTATCACAAATAAGCAAACCTTCAAGAAAAAGGATACTTAAGTTTGCGAAATTTCGGTTTCGCAAAGTTTTTCCGGTGGCCGTTTGTTGTATCGATCTCGAGCCATGGATCACACTCAACATAGTGAGCACAACGGGTAGCAACACAATTCATATATTGTACTATGTTGAATAAAGATAACTAATTAACAATTTATACGAAATAACACTATGCATATCAACTTTACTCAAAATATGAAAACATGAACACACATTTAACCGCTGCAAATATATCATATATTATGTAAGTTACATTTGTCTTACAAATGATTACGATTGCGACAGAAATCTTCAAATCTTTGTAATTATAATTGTATGACAAAGAGAATCATACACTTACTGAACAAAACAACTATTAAGTAATAACCATGTATCACTGTTTTACTTACTTATGTTCACTATTTATACTTTATTTAAAAAAAAATCAAGTACATGTGTAATTATTTCTTCATTTAAAGTATTCTATCTTGTTTCTGTTATATATTAAAAAAACACACACACACATGGATGCAAATCACATTTAAAAGCATTTTGACAGATTGAAGTACAGTTTTTCCATAGATTTGAAAATCCTTCTTGAAATTTCCTTATAGAAATGTATGATTAAATTAACGTTAATGGTGTCCCCATATTGTTTGTTGGATTTCTCAAATCCATTCTGATAGAGGGAATATATAATTCACAATGAACGATCGGGAACGACATTTTATTAATAAAGTAAATGAAAGTGAAACAACACTTTTTATAAAACACATACCATCCGGAACACTTTTAAAACGAACTATTTACTGATATCGATAGTAACGATTATATAACTATTTTTTTTACCGTACCTGTTAACCGGAGGGGGAATATGGGTTTACCCTCCGTTCATCATGTTTGTCTATCCGTCTTGCCGTCTTTCTGTCTACGTCTGACCGTATGTAAGTCCATCCGGACAATGTGTCATTTTGATTTGTCTTAAAGTATCGAAATTCCTTGTATTTAATTTAGTTCACGTATAAAGGGAAATACAATTATTATGCTCGACTTCTTTTTCCAACATAATTCTAATTTCAGACAATTGTTATTATAGGTGTTCTCTGTGACAGTCTGTAACTCCCTTTTAAATAAATATTTTTTATTTCTGTATAGGCTGTCAATCTGCAAGAAAGTCATTTAATAGGCCGTTGTCTCGATGCTTTGCTGAGATAGATATATACTTCTGAATATCGTAACAATTACACAACTATTCTAACGTTTTCGATTGAGATCTATTTAATTTGTTCATGTTATTTTTGCAAGATTGTTGATAACAAAACATGGTCAACAAGAAATTTATTCAAGATAATATGCCTATCCGTAAACACTCTTTGATAGGTGATATTTAAAATGCTGAATTGTTTAATACTGTTACGGATTTGTGCTTTAATATGCAACCATTTTCATAGTTGTAGATAAAAATTGTAGTTTTGGCTTCTTTTAATAGTTCTTTTTTGGTATTACAATTTGCTTGAAACATCGCTGACTTGTCGCAACTTAACGGTAGCTTACATAGTTTAATTAGGATAATACCACGTCATTAAATGCTGAAGTTGTGGAATTATAAAACGTTTTTTCTTGCAATATTCAACAGTTGTCCATAATCTAGACAGATTTAGAATTGATATTGAAACATTTCGCCCCTAGGCGTCAATCATATAAATGACTAGACTAACTGACACTCATTCGCGCTGCTAAGTTGCATCGACATCGACTGCGCGTGATACTTGCAGTGTAAAGGGTAAGGGAGCATCTGTCAGCGTCAAATGTGATAGCATTGATATCGACCAATAATATTGTAGCACAACTGTACGTGAAATCTCTAGGATGGTACACATGTTACCGGCTTCATGTTTTTAATTATATTCTCTAATGTCAATTTCAAGGAAAAATTTCGTGTTCAAACTTGCTAGTTCGTCTTGTGAAGGATACACACATTATTATGCATGACTAAAAGAATTGTGACTATGCTTTTAGACTACACTATTATACTATAATTAATTGAGAGTATTGTTGAGCAGCCAATTATATATTTGATATTGTTGTTATAAAGAAAGCTATTTTTACGAAAATTTAAAACATGAATTCATAAAGATTACATAGTTTAATAGCTGAAGCTGTTGTAATAATATTAATATTGGGCATTAACAATCCATGGTGAAGAATAATCTTGGTACAGTAAGACTCAAATGTGTTAACTATAGTGGTTCGTTTTGGTTTATTGGTGGGCTTGAATGGCGAAACCACGACAACACGAAAATACGGCAGAAAAATTCACGCGTCAACACGACAATTAAGAAATTTCTCGTTCATTCGTATCAAGATATGTGTGACGTTTGAACCCGCAAACACACCAGAGCGACAAGTCAGGTGTGCCAACGCCCAAAAAAATTTGCCAAAATTATGCGAGAAACATATGATTTCTCGTTCTGGCGTTTTTGCTTGTATAACAGTCGAAAACGCGCAAACGAGAAATTGCGAGACATATCTGAGGTTACCATCACATCCATTTTTTTATGAATGTGTTAATATGACCTTCCTAAAAACAAAATATATTTCCACTATAATTATGCTTTGCATTTATAATGTTTGTACACTAGCATCATTTTTTTAAATTAATTTTCATGTGAAAAGGGCTCTTTGATGAACAACACATATATTCATTATTTAAATACATTTTTATGAGAATGTAGGTTATTATATTTGTGTGTAATGATGGTTACGCAGCTATGTAATTCTATGTCTCCGCCAACACTTCACACAACTCTTGGTTGGATTTTTGATTTCACATACAAACCCTAATTCACCACTAAAAATTACACTGCGTAAGTCTGATGAATATCCCGTACATAATAAGTTTACATGTCTAAAATCAAAATTCCCAGTGAATTTGCTTAATTTAATGAGTTGAAGTTTTAAATTGAAGCCGTTTTCATCGAGTATGTTATTCATTTTACATATAATGCGAGGCGCGTTTGTTTGTTGATTTCCCAATTCTGTAAGTACATCACTGCCGACATGCTGGTTGATTGTAACAAATGTAATTAAATAAAACTGGAAGCATCTTATCTTGGATATCTTGTAGTTTAATCAGCATAAACTTCACATAATATGACACGCGTTTTCAATTCAGACCTATTTTGTAGAAGTCAACAAACAAGTTTGAATGCATCTCGCAAAAGCTTCTCTGCAGGCAATCATATGTGGAGATGCAATCTGCACCTTTATTAAGATTTACTACTTACAGTTGGTATTACCTTTCCCAATAAGACCATATAAACGATAGAAACAAAATTAAAATAGTGATGGTGGTATTTTTATTATATTTCATAAACTCGAAAATTGTATCTTACATAAACAGTCATCTGACCTCGATTTTAGTAAAGATTTTTTAAGTAGCGGTGATGAGTACGTTCAAGAAAAGATATTATTGCAAGTATTTGGAAAAAGTAAAAATTGGCTTAAAACATGTATGTTGATATCGATTCATTTTAGCTGTCTGTTGCATAAAAACTTATATTGATTAACGTTTATGTAATGTATTAGTTCATAATTATCGGAGATAATTGAATAATGAGGACTTTTGCATTAAACCACGCGGTATTGCTTTTCATACTCAAATTGTTATATCACAATTGAAGCATTGTATAACTGTTAAATAATAACAAATATGCAAGTTCTTCGACGATAAATTTACAATGTGAGTTCAAATTGATGGAAACAACCCCTTTTATTGAATTAATGTTGATGGCCGTAACTATAAAACATTTCTAAATCAACACAGACGATTAAAAATTGCAACCACCATCAATCCATAATCAGCGTGAACAATGTCAATAATTTTTAAAATATTGCCAATTGAAGAGTGAGGTAATTACACGAATGGTCGATGTTAAAAAGTCTTGATGTTTTGCTCTTTGAACAAATATGATGTTTCCTTGTATTAGGCTAGTTCATTATTCGACAATTAATTTTACAATAAATTTACAAAAAGTATAGTTATTCTTAACAAAATGTAACATAAAAAGATGTGCCAGTACCATTGCAAAGAGTTTAATGTTTTGAAATAAAAAGTGCAAGAATATTTACATAAATGTATATGTTCTATGCAATATTCACGTTCGCAAATTGTCAAATAAAGTAAATCAGATACGCATACAAATTAGACCATAAGTCTGATACGTATGCATATCTTGAATACATTATAAACAAGCATATTGCAATTTACCAACGTATGCAACAACACATCTTCAATAAAGCAAAGACAACGAAAACGTTATTATTTTCTAAGAATTTCCTTAACAAAACGCTATTGATCTTGGTTAAACATGCTTTTAATTAACGTGCAATTCAATATTGTTGGAACAACTTTATTGGATGTAACTCAATGCCACTTATGCAAGTATCTGTAATGTATTGTTATTTACTCAACTTGCCAGTCAAGTTTTGTAACACCATTAGTAGTCATGTTGTGGTGTTTATGGTGCCAACACTTTCATAACCTCTCGTCGTTTCTGAAGACTTTGACGACCCGCATGGTAACAGGTTCCTGCTGAAGAACAGGAATATGACTGGATTGCACGCGCTGTTGAGGGGATATAAGCGCTGCAACACTATGTAGTAGCGACCATCCAGCAAGTTGCATTGGTATACGTCTAGGATGTGAAACACTGTTGCCGGAAGCCAGCACAGAAAAAACGCTGAAATATTTTTAGGTACACAAATACATAGTATTTAATATGCGCAGTATTGTTTTCCGCAGTGATGACAATTGTGTTTAATGTCTGACGCGGTACCATACTTGAACGTCTATAAAGGTATTAGTATGATTAAATATCATGCCAGGCGAATGAATATGCTAATCTATAGGTTCAGCAGTTCGATCGTTAGACAACTTGAATTAGGTTCATTTTCTTAATCCTTTTCAGAAAACAATAAAGTTCCATAACTATAATTCTAAAGTCCTTCAGCTCCTGATTAGTTTGTCTAAATAATTGGAGTTATTAATCAATAAAAAAATAAAATAAAACTTACCCACTCATGTTTGTCATAATACCCCTTAGTACACATGACACTTATACTGATTGCAGTTATTAATACAAGTACAATATACGCTACCATTAACATAATTAAGACAATGCAAACCATGTTCCGAAAGTAAATGTAATTATATTATACGATTTATGTTTACTGCTTATAACCTTGTTTATAATGGGATACAAAACATTGAAACTGTTCGAATACTTATAACAATAACGTTAATTATGCGGCTAAAATTGATTTTTTTTAAAACATTGTTAATATGCCCTTGTTATGTTATGATCCTTTTCAAAAAGGCAATTACTCATTATTGTAAACACTATTTGTAAAACGGATGTATACGATGTTTGTGGCCTTTTGAATAGTTTTGTTTTGCATGCAAAGAGTATTGTTTTATTTCAGTATCAGCAATAAATGATTCGTTGCGGTCACTTATAATAGAATTTTGTAATTCAAATGATCTTGCATCGTAAAAAAAGCAAATAATTGTTTGCACATGTTACAACTTATATATTCCTTTTTATGTTTTTGCAATGCAAACTCGTAATGCAGCTGTCATCATAACATGTGTCATTTCTCTCTATCTCATATTTTGTTAAGTGTGGAAAATATTGTTAAATGAGAACAGACTAATTCCAATAACGTTCAACAATATATTGTAGTTGCATTATTATATTTTAATCAAGTGCATACTTTTGTGGATCTACTTGTATTGCAGTATCAACTTGAATGATGTAATTAAAATACAATTTTAAAAAGATACATACCGCAGCATATTATCAAAGTCATCTTTATTGTTTTGATTCTTGCTTTTGGTAGTAAACCATTGTTTTTGGTTTTGTGACATTGCTTGAAAGTGGAGTCTGCAATAATAAACAACGGCATGTCATGCTGACTTAAATGTTACTTTAACACTTTAATAAAGTAAAACATGTTATGTCATGCAAATTGTATACTCATTTATCAAACATGTTCAAATAAAGCATATCAAGTAACAATAAAGCGTGCACTCAAATTAAACAATTTATCCAATTGTTTAAGTAGTGAGATTTTGATTTCTTTATAAGTGTCACGTTATCTTAATTCTTAATAAACGCTACGTTCAGTTATGTTAATGTAAATGCATGTTTATTACATACATATACTTTATTGATTGCAGATTATTGTATAAGAAACCGAAAATATTAAAAGTGATAGTGCGAGCTAAGAAACAGTGATCCACATGTGGCCAATACGAAGCATGCCGAATCTTGCAGACAATATTATGTGCATATGTGGTGCTTATTTTTAATGCAACTATCGTAACTTAACCTTCTAATATAGTGTTCATTTCTGTGAGATTCCTGCTTTCCCGCCAGTGATTCCAGACGACAATTGTGATGCCAATGTAGCAGACAGAGACAGCGAGGAAGGGAATGAAGAACACAAGAAGCAGTGTGAACCAGACATAAAGCTGAAATTAAATTATGACAAATTGTGAAATATTCTTTTTTTAAGAATAACTTCTTACATAAGTAACAAACATTTTTTTTTAATCAAAATTTTGTGCCACCTTTTGTTAAAGTCGAAGTTTTTTTATTATTTTCATTTGAGCACTATTAGTTAAATAAACATACAGTGTTAGAAATGGGTTTATTAATACAACACGCAAATTTCCAATCAAAAGGATATTTTTTGTAATACGTAAAAACTAAGATACAGACATTCCACACATTAATTTTTACACTTGTTTGTAGTATCGTATGTAAGTCAGAGTCTTTTGAATATAAATGTTGCTTAAGCATATAATTTTTCACAGTGCGTGTGTATGGTGTTGATTTTAACATTTTATTTCCTTCTGCAAAATGATTTATAAGAACGTTTACACACCTTCCAACCAAGTTCTGTCGAGATATTTATGTCACAGTAGTGGGTAGTTTTATAAAGGACAGCGCCCGTGTACGGAAACGTCCACACAGGAATCAGAAGGGCCATTATCCATGAGCCGATAATAATGGCTTTGTATGGGCGGTACTCTGCAATGTTAAAAAGTAGAGGAACAAAAGTGCGACAAAGTACAACGTTATTCACACAAATATTGATACTCGTTTTGTATGTGCAATGTCCATTTCATATTGATCAACTTATTTCATCCACTATATTTGTACTATGTACAACTTTATTATGTAATATTTTAATATTAATATTACAGAATCCAATTACGTTGACATTAATTGAGCACGCTTATTTTTGAATCTACAATTGCAAAACAAATCATACAATGGATATGTTGGATACTCGAACTAAAGTATATATATTCCACATAATATACCTCCAGTAATTGCCCTTAGCGGGTATCGTACAGCCAGATAGCGGTCCACGCTCATTCCGATCAGAAGATTGTTGGACACAATTAGGACTACAAACGTAGAATAGCGCCAGGTGCGACACATGACGTCACCCAAGAACCAGTCCCCTCGCAAAATACCGATGAATACCCCTTCACCAAGTACGCTGACTAAGCCGACACAAAGGTCTGAAATATGAGATGAATAGAACGTTCAGTTTAATATGTGATTTCGAATTTTGGACAGAAGTGTTATCAAATTACATTTTAGCGATTTTTTTTCCATTAAACACACCCTGTCTAAGTGCTGAAGTAGTTTTGCTAAACGCTTTACATAGAGATCAAATGTTCACAAATTAAAATATTACCCATTTAAAATATTCAATAAAAATATCAAAACACAATCAATGTACTATACATTGTGTGAGCATTAATGTTTCTTTCAATATGATGTGAATTTCTAGCAAATGTTGTTGATGCAGAAAATATTACGTTCGATACATTGTAATTGTAAAACTATACTGAACTACACTATACTAAAAATAACGTGCATGCCAAATGCAATTACCAGCAATGGCAAGATGGAATATGAAGAAGTGAAGCCTGTTGTTGCCTTTCTGTCGGGCTAAGATGAAGATGACCAGACCGTTGAGGAAAATGATGACTGCCGCCATCAGCAGACATACCACAGAGATGGCCACATAAGATACCTGCACAAAAAATAAGTTAAATGCCTCAAGGCTATGATGAAACAATCGATATAATGCTCATTTATGTCATAGGTCCGTTTCCTTGTACTCATTACGCAAAAATATTCGCATCATAACAAAGGAAGTGCATATTATTGTCATGATGCGCATCATAACAAAACGAAGTACATATAATTGTTATGATAACCCTTTACAGCTGCTTTGATAGTGACTTTATATGAGACGATCCGTTTAAACCATTAGCCAGCTGCCTTTTATGTTGCCCAGATGTTATAATGCAACAGTAATTATACCCTTCGCAAGATAATATTTTGTTTCAGTATTCAAACAGTTTATTAACCGCTGTCAAGTGTTTTGGTATTAGCTTTTTTTCCAGCGAAACTATGAGATGTTATTTCCTTGATTAATATAAACTTGACGGTTGAAAACTTATATATGAACCGTGCTCTGTTAAAAGGGGGATTAATGAATGTGCGTAAAGTGTAGTCGCAATTTGGCCGGTACAGTCCGCACAGGCTTATCCGAGACGACACTGTCCCTTGCCTGGGTTTTTGCTCAGACGAGACTATCTGCAAGCGAAAAATACCATAAAGGCGGAAAGTGTCGTTCCTGATAAGCCTGTGCGGACTGCACAAGCTGATATGGGCGATTCTTTACGCACATGCATTCAACCCTCTACAACTGAACGCGATACGTCTCAGTAAGTGGTCTTCGAACAACTTGACAGAATTGGTAAATTCTTTTGGTATACAACCTTTCACAGTGTTAAATAAAGCACCTGCTAGAATCTGGTGACGTTTTGGTAGATTTGCATGTAGATATTGTGGCTATTTAATATGTAGAAAAAATCAGTGATTGAATCCTAATCGTCTAACATCACAGAGTTTTACGGATCAAATATAGTAAGTGATATATATGTTAGAATATTAAAACGTGTTTGTAAAATGCTTAAAAATCTATCATGATTATATAGCATGTTATGGATTATTGTACGAAAGATGTTAAAACGAAATGACTCGTGTAATGAAACCTGATTTCAGAGATTGTAACGGTGTAAAAATTCCTAGGACACGTTTACAAGATTACGATCATTTTCTCAACAATCTTGAAATTTTACGGTTAATGAAAAACTATACCCATAGCGATAATGTGAATATATAAAGACCGAGGCGAAACGCTTTCAATTGGAACGAACTAAATGAACGCATTTATTTAAATTAAGACTCAAAGTAAAACCTTATTGCGAAACGCATTAGTAATCCGTCGATTTATCTCACTGATCAGTATCTGTTTTAAATAAAAAGGCAGTTTATTTGGCTAATTTCTCGTGGCTGTTAATTACTTGTTTCCTAGAAGTTCAGGCACTTAACCATATATGTGGATTATATCATGGATAAATAGGAGCTAATAACAAAATGTGAAATTGATTAGAACCACTTAGTTTTCATTTGAAAATGCTGAAAATGTACAACCCAAAGCAAGCGATCGATTTAAGTGTGAGGAAACGCGATATCAACTAAATTGATTCCCCTAAATAAAACATACTTGCTATCATGTTTTCGTTAAGATGATAAGATGTTATAATATATACAATACAATTAGAAATTAATTCTGAACTTTTATTATTTGTATTTTTTATTTCATTAAAATAATATTAATCAGCTCAAACATGTCAAACATTAAACATTAAACAATTCGAGTAAGTTGATGCTTTAAGGTAATATATGTGGTAAGAAGAATGGTGTAGGCATTGTTCTCAACAGTTTCTGTGTTAACATGTTCAACCGGTCGTTTAGCAATAAAATAAAAACCATGCAAGTTATATTGATTATGTGTTAATGCACAACCAACAGAAAGAGGTATTGCTCCCGCCTCGCAAACAGACCGTCCCCACAGACATTGAATCATTTCAGACCGTCCTCACAGACATTGAATCATTTCAGACCGTCCTCACAGACATTGAATCATTTCAGACCGTCCCCACAGACATTGAATCATTTCAGACCGTCCCCACAGACATTGAATCATTTCAGACCGTCCCCACAGACATTGAATCATTTCAGACCGTCCCCACATACATTGAATCATTTCAGACCGTCCTAACAGACATTGAATCATTTCAGACCGTCCCCACAGACATTGAATCATTTCAGACCGTCCCCACAGACATTGAATCATTTCAGACCGTCCCCACAGACATTAAATCATTTCAGACCGTCCCCACAGACATTGAATCATTTCAGACCGTCCCCACAGACATTGAATCATTTCAGACCGTCCCCACAGACATTGAATCATTTCAGACCGTCCCCACAGACATTGAATCATTTCAGACCGTCCCCACAGACATTGAATCATTTCAGACCGTCCCCACAGACATTGAATCATTTCAGACCGTCCCCACAGACATTGAATCATTTATTAATTATTTCATGGCTTCAGCTGCACACGAACGCACCAACATAATTCGCATAAATCACGACCACCTAATGGTGTTAAACTTACAAGGGCGTACTGATTATCTTGGCATACATGTATATCCAGAATATAGATATCCATCTTTTTGATACGACGGTATTTTTAATATCTTAATAATATCAGTTATGCTGCAATTTTATTTATTTTTTATTTAAAGTGATAACGTTGCGATTAAGTGTTCTAAAGTGATTAATACAGAGAACAAATAATTGATAACTATCAGAACTATAACGATGGAAATACATTGAAAGATTTCATTATAAAAGCAGTATTTCGAATTCTCTTATGTGAAAGGCTGAAAAATACCGCGTGTACAATGGTAATTATGGTTTTGATGTTTAATTGATAAAAATATAATAAATAACAAGTATATAATAAATGTACTTACGGAAAAATCAGGTTGAACGTACTCGCTTTGATTTACTGTTGAACTGTTAATCTCCATTGGTATAATTTTCCTTTTTTTTGAACATAGTCATATAGAAACCTGTATAGTATTAAATTGCATGTGATGTCTATAGTTTTATCGTTTGATATACTAGTATTGCTTAGAAATTCCTGTTAAAAATTCGCAAAAACACTTTGTTTTTTATAATAACCCCCTGTAAAAACACATGTGTAAAACACGTTTTCACTTTAACTACCTTCACATATTTTCACAACACAGTTTGTCTCTGCTTCTTTGTGACGTTTAAATAGTTCCACATGTGTTAATAACGCAGTCTTAGCACATGCCCCTTCCAATACGTATTTTAAATACCTGATGCTCTCACTGACGGCGAGTGTCAAGTGTATCGAAGAACTGCACGCTGTGCGTGTTTAAGCGATCATCCAGTGGTTGTCTGCTTTCTGTCGTTTTATTTCATTCAGTACAATCGCATAATGTATTATATATATGAAGTAGTATGTACATTTTTATTTGTAATGGTAATTATTTATATAATGTTAAAAGAGGTGCATGCATATGTAAATGCAATGTGTACCTGGTCTGAATATGTTTGTTATTGAAATTTAAGAAATGACTGTACTGTCTTACTTTGTTTTTGCCTCTCTAGAAAATGATTGTAAACTATTTAAACAACGTTCAAGGTCGAGATATGACCAGATTCATTGGATTTTATAGGAACTAAACATAACAGCAAAATTACGCTTTCGATGATACAATTTCCACATTTCTTTCCGACTGAAAATATTTACTAAATATCATATGTGCAGACGTGCCAGTTTGAGGAGTTTACTGATATATGCTCAGACACATGGTATAAATAGTTTTATTGTATGAACACATTCATTATAACACTTCTGTCTTTAAAGAGTCACTAAATAATAAGAAAAACGTGTATCTAATCTTTAGGTTTCTTTTTGCCCCTCACCAAATGATTTTTGTTATTATCAAAAGACCGGCGTCATAGTTTTGTTTTTTAAGCTTCAAGTCGTACACATTGTTTGTAAACACTCTTAAAGAAATAAAAGAAAACGTCATGAAGTCTCAATACAGGAAAACATTGTCAGATTTAGCATAACAATTAAATAAGATCCTCAATTTCCACGAAAAAAAAAGGATAATTATTATTCAGTTTTAAAATGCGAGAACAAGTTATTTTTGTGTTGTTTTGGACACCGTGTAAAATGTAATCACTTTCCTCAAAGTGAACTGTTTGTAAAAAAACTTACTTTGTTATGCCTACTAAGTTTGTATATGTCCACGATTCCACGCTATTATTGAAAATTTATACCTCTTTATGTCATAAGATTAGGGCTCTCATCATTTTGTTCAGAATTTTAATAAATTATATACCTTTGTTCTTTTTCTCATACATTTACTTTATAATTTCCATCAGAAAGTCAATTGCGTACAAAAACATGTTTGTTTGTGTACAAATGTAATGTTTTTGTTAAAAGAGTGTTCATAAAAATGTCTTAACCATTTATCGTATTATTCAATTAAATGCGTATTATACATTACCAGAAATTGACCCCAAGTAGCTGTACTCATGCGTGCAGGCTTCGTGACTGGGGTTTACATGTTCTTTATTTGCACTTGGCCACAGAAAGTTCACAATAACATGCAGATAAACACACGTCCAATCCATTCTAATCAATAAATAAATGTCTTTGTTCATTTATCAAGTCTTTTAGTTCAATCGCTGTTCAAATATTATTTTGATCTGAATATTTATAAGAGTGTATTACTTAAAAGGACCATGGATTCTATTTGAAAAAGTACTGAAAATATACAAGCTGTTTCTTGAAAACTACACAATTATGGCGCCAATTTAATGTACTGTACCAACAATGGTTAAACGACGGCTTATTAATCAATGCCCTGTTGCCTGCGAACTAAACCGTTATGAAACACACTCGCCCTACCGTTCGCATTTGTTTGAGCAGGTTTGTCATGTAATTTAGAGTATGCAACCGGTTCGATCGTGATTATGATAAAATATGGTTTTCAAAGACAAAATTCAATTTTAACATCTCCAACTCTGTTTTGCCCGCTAAATATACCGAAAGACAAATTAATAATTCAATCGCTCGTATTCTAGTGCGAATGGTTATCTGTGAATTTAAAATGTGCAAACGGGGTTTTAATGTGTCTGCGCAACCTCATTGCGGATGAACATTTACGGGAAGCTTAATGACTTAGACAATACAAAAAAAAAATTGGGAATAGTTTGCTTTTAATGTTCGCTAAATTTATATGTTTCTAACATTGTATTGCATGTTGACGGATAGTCGGTTATAAGTGGAATCATGTTTTTTTTGCTTAACTAAGTATAATTAGATATTTGTATCAAATTAATATATCACCCCATTGGTGCAAAACAGTACCATGTGCCTCCTTATTTCAATGTCTCATGGTACCTGTTTGCAACAAAAGGGCAATATGTGCCATGTTATTAAAATCATAAATCTAATGGCTAGGCATGGGTTTAACGTTCCATTTAAGTAATATAATTGGTAATGCTTATACTGACTTAGAGTCTTGACCATACGTTTAGCGATTTCCGTTATAATTATTCGCATGCTAATTTACAATCAGAACCCTGGACAGTGGACATTCATTTAATTACTACATCTATATTAAGACAAGATCTTTCGTCGGTTATTGACCACGGGTTTACCTAATGCGAATGTTCACATGGCCAGTGGTGTAAATGAAAGTTCATGTTTAATTGTTTTCGTCTTGCATATGTCCGTGTCAAGTGTCGAATCCGCCATCATCTTCATCAAAATAGTAATAACGAACATGTTTAGACTAATGAAATATGTATCTGCTTTCTCTAGCATGTGGTTATTATTTATTCACAATTAAACAGTGTGTTTTCTTAAACCATTTTAGTTAGCTACTCAGGCACTTCTAGCACTTACGTTCATTTGTTTAATTTGACGAGTTTCAATTTTTTAATGTGTGGCTAAGAACGAGACTTGTACACATTTGGCGTTGATGTCGTTTTCGAGTTAAATGTAACACTCAGTAAGATGCACGAAATTCTACGTACACTAATTACTGCTTAAACAATATATTTTCATTCTAATATTATAATTGTAAACAATATTTATAGCAAGATGTGAACACATGGTGTTTGTTATGTCAACCTTTGATTCTAAATGTGTTGTACTCAACACATAGCTAGTGAACAGGTGAAACTTTTTAAACAAAACATCGGCATTTATGGTGAGTCGTACAATCATAACATATTCATAACATGATAAGATGTCCGAAAATGTTTGCCAATTTCGGACATGTTTCTTAAAGGTGTCTAAACCAATACCTGAAAATAATGGCGTCCATATTTCTGTTAATGGTTTGAAATGAAATAAGTGATATGTATTCTCCTATTTTCTTTACTCTCTGTTGTACTAAGCGGCAGTCCAATAGATTTAAATAAAAAAGGCAATACAATTGCTTTGTTTCCATAGCAACCAATACATTTTATATTATATTCGGTGTTTGTTTACTTAAATATCCATATTGTGAAATTATTGAACAAAAAATAAATAAACGTAAAGATCGAGAGAACAACATGTGTTTTGATTTGCGGTACCCTTTATGCCACATGGGAAGCGTGCATATTCTTCAACGTAGACGAGTACATTACTTTTACAGTGGCGTAGCCAGACCCAAGTTTTAGCCGAGGCAGTATCTTAGGTCATTCAAGGGGGGTCTAGGGACATGCCCCCCTGTATTTTTTCCAAACCTAGAACGTCTCTGGTGCATTTTAAAGGCCATTTAAACCTCATTTTATACCTTAATTATCGGAATCGTGGAACTACATATGACCGTTTAGTATCAATAACGTTAACTAAAAAATCTGCTACAAGTTTATTGTCAATTTTAGATTATGTTACCATAAACGGTGTTTGAAGTGACAATGGTGTAACAGCCTTAACTACATAAAAATATTTAAAATAGTCATATAATTCATTTGAAGTCAGAAAGAAAAAGAAAAAAAATTGAGACGCAGCTCTTTCATACAAGCCATAATATGTATATGGATAATATAATGTGCTTTATATATTTATTATTGAAATACTAAAATAATATAGATCTACCTTATAATATGAAGAAAACAGATCTATCAAACATTTTAGCGAATAAAGTTTCATAAATTGTAAAAAACTTTTTCACTGTCAGTGAACGCTAATTCAACTCTCCTTTCTCCAGTCGAATCCCACATTTGAAGAATATGTTATCGATCAAAATTCATTAAATTGCCTCAATTTGTTATAAAGATTTTATCCTTTGACCTAAATTTTCCTTTGTTTCCTTGTTATCTCAACATTGCTCTACACATTTTAGGCGAGGCAACTGCCTCGGTGTGCCTCAGCGTGGCTACGACGCTGTTTTAGAACGTGTGTCCATTTTATATGTGTGTGCTTATACAATAAAATAATATGTACACAAAAAGATGACATACGCCAATATGTTCTTAAGCTGCTTTTAAAGTTATGGACTTGCCGTGGAATCGTGATAAATATATTAAATACGCTGGGCTTTCGTTTCTATGACAACAATGATATTTGTTGCATTTTGTCCGAATTATGTTTTGCCCCCGTATGTATTGGACGTGTTTTACAATTTACAAAACATTTATGGTGAGCTTTAAAGCCAGAAAAAAGGTCATAACATGTACTGCATATTACCAAATCATGGTGCATTTTAACGACAAAATGTCAAAAAATCGGTGTTTAGGATCAAATATATACAATTAATGACTTCGCAAATATAAGGAGTTAAGCGCTTACATTTCCGATTTATTTAGCAGATGTTGCACATTCATAATATGAACTAAGCAAAACAAACATGTTTGACATCTCTTTTTAGACACATTTATAGCATTTTTTTTACTGTGTATCAACATAGTTCATAGTGATTTCTGCTTAAATTTGATATGTGCATAAGTTGCTTATTAAAACGAGACCTAGGTTTCTTAAATGCATACCGGTTGTATGCATTTTTAATGCATAAATAAATATTTACAAATGACGGCATCATATTTGTAAGAATAAACATCCGATACAAGTAGGAAAAACTTTCGTATTACATTATTAATTAAACGATGTCATATAAATACAGTTAAAACATATGAACAAGCTGATTAGAATACATAACTTTAATGTTGTTTTTTTAAGACTTGTGAACTAATAAATATAACAAATGAAAAATCCATGCATATTATATAAACGTTCTGCAAGTCCAGTGCGCTGAACGACTTGTAACAATGCTGCTGTTTTTGTTCGGTTCTGATTTGCAAATACAAATGCAATAAACAAATACATATAGGCAATACATTATTACATGATTCAAATACATCGTACATGCCGTTCATCGAAAAAATGTAGAGCAACAATTAACAAATGTACAATTTCTATATGCGTTACTTTTCAAGACTATTTGGTAATTGGCGTCTATAGGTTGTGTTGTTCTGGCTGGAAACAGGAGCAGTATGATATTGCATATTATTAAACACGCGAATCAAGTTCTTAATTTAACATGACAGGTACATTATTAAATTTAAGTATATATGTTTATTTCCAAATTAATTTTGGGTTGTAATTATCAAATGATTCAAATTAATTGACTATATGCTGACAATACTTTTTTCCATATTAGGTCAGTTGATTTTTAATAGTCAGTCAGTAACAATAAACGATGTTACCTAAGTAAAATAATAACGTGATTACATTATATTTATTATTTTATATTATATTATATTTCATTATATTAAGTATAGTATATTATATTTTAATATATTATATCTAAGTATATTTTAGTGTATTGTATTGTTCATTTCAGAAAGCAGCTCAGTACCCAATTTGTTACCATGATTCGATTCCTTCATCCTATTAGTATTATTTTGATTACAAAGTGTAACCATGCTTTAGCGTTTGTCTATGTCATGAATGTTCGGTTACAGTAACCTACTTATCAAATGGATCCCTGAGACATCCCCTTGTTCTACACGTATTTATTAAGAAGAGTAAAAGCTGATGAATAATTACTACTAAGGCAAACAATTTCAGTTACATGTTCATTATAATTTTTAATGTGATAAATTGCGTAAACACATTTTTAAATTGAATCTTTGAACAATACAAAACATATGAAAGTAAAAATAGAAGAAGATAAATGGAATTTAATTGCCAAATGGCGGAATATAATTTACACCAGACTAGCACTAGAGTAAATAAACCTCAGCTATAGACTAGCACTATAACTGAGGCATGTCGAGGAGGCGACCGGAAGTACTGCCCTAAAGATAGCCCAACCCCAGTTGCACTATTGATTTAGCTTCTCGTTTATGCAATCATTGCCACCAGATAATGCACCGCATTATATGCTATTTCGCAAGAGCTCCGCCATGTGCTTATATTTATTTATGCAATTCCTATTTCAACGAACACCGGCTAGTTCGGAAATAGATATTATACATGGGCAATCGCTAAGGCCACCGCAACCGGCCAAATAACTTATCGGTACGCCGTACCGTGCAACATATTGTACATGCGCAATCGCTAAGGCCACCACAACCGGCCAAATTAATTCTCGGTACGCCGTACCGTAGAATGTCCAGTGCAACATATATTAAACTATTCGCAATGCCACAATAATTTCCAAAGCCAAAAAGAGCTATTCTAGGTACGCCTAAGCACGCCGTGCCATCGAGCGAGTACTAGAACACCCATACTATCCCGAAAATAATTTTGAAAGCATTCCTGCCATCCTCACACAGACTAGCACTACGTGATAGATGACAACAAAATGCTAAGTTTACCTCCCCCGGACGTATGTTTATTATTAAATAGTTACATATTTATACTTTTAATGCTTCCGATCACCTCCAAGATATAGACTTTCCGCCTAAATGACATATTGGAATAAAGTATCAAACATAAAATAAGTTAAGAAAGACATATAAGTTATGGTGTCCGTTTGACATAAATGTTCAAAATTAACTGTCGTGGTGAGAACAACATCTCACATAATAATGCAACAACAAAATAACCAATTAATACACATTCATTTCGTTTTAAGAAGGCACACATCTTAGCACTTTTTACACGGCAAGTTAAGTAGCAGAAACACTCAAAACACATTGGATGACACTTTGTTTTCCTAAATTTCGATACTCTAATGTAGCGTCCCAGCGACATCCTGAAAATTGACCTTAATCTGGACGATAGCGATGTATCCCTGCCATGGCGCCGACGCTCTCCACTGTTTGAGGCCCGACGATAAAAACGACGTCTTGCATAAGGGTCTCGTACAGTTAGTGAATGTAACCCGAACGTGTTCCGTGGTTGCCCGTAACAGATTGATAGCAATTCTGTAATAAATATATCGGCAGTACATTCGAACATTACAATAAGGTTAAACAAAACTAACAACAATCTATTTGGGCGGGTGACCCGGTGGTGTTTCTCAATGAAAGCTTCTTCGCAAAAAGAACGAGGTACGTGAAACCCGAGCTTATATACCGCATTAGTGACGTAAAACAGTCAGTACTGAAATCGATTTCACGCATGGATTATTGTCGTCTTCTTGTATCTTATGATCGATACGATATTTAAACCTTTATCTACCGCACATATGTATTCGCTACTTCAAATAAAATAAAGTATTGTATATAGAAATTAATTTTTATTATAATATTTTAGTAAATAATATTTTTATATTATAATTTAGCATATTTTAAAATATTTTATATAATATTTAAGTATATTAAATGATATGATATTATATTTTATTTAAATCTGTGTCGTGTTATTTCGTTGATAATGGGAAATAGTTGTACTCGGCAGTATAAATTCATTAACGACTTCTGTCTGACAATATGGTTGTGCTAGGCTTTCGTCCTATAGCTGTTTACAAAGACTTTGAAACAACATTCGGGTTCAGTTAAAAGCCGTGTAACTAATAATCTTTCGACATTGTACACTTAAATATATATTCACTTTTATAGACTTAGAAGTTCTAAATTATAATTATACCGCTATCCGCGTCTTGTTATTATGGATACAAAAGGACACTTAAAAGAGATTATTTTGAAACAAACAATTAGGGAAGTCTACTGTTGTGAAGGTATTTCCGGAAATTTCATAAACATGTTCAGTAAATTGCACTTGTTTAAACACATGATCAATCAAATAAATACTTTCTTCATTATGACGACACTATATTATTCACGTAGGTTATTAAATAAAATCAACGTCATTTTAAATTGTTTTAATGTTTTGCCGTCACGGATACGAATGTGCGCATTTTTTTCAAGAATATCCTGTATAATACAATAATACATTTTAAGAAGTTTGCTGTGTTTATTTAAATGAATTCACCACACTAACACAAAACACTATTTGAGTTGAACTTACAATTAATTAATTGTCGTTCTTGATAAACTATCTTTATAAATGTTTCTATTCAACGAAGACCACATTTCTGTATATTTATGTTTACGTTTTAAACCAGTTAACATTAAAAACCTCTCCGCATGGTTATCTGGAATTCACAAAGTGTTTAGCATTGACCTTTCTAAAGGCAATACTGTTACTTCAAGTTATGCTAAAAAAACAGAGGAAAGATATAATAAGGTTGTTAGATCGGTCGATGAAACTGGATATAGCCTCTTTTCGTATTAGAACATACAATAATCCAACACAGTGTGATCTATCTTAACGTATATAATATCATTTTGGTTCGTTACATAAATAATCCTTCGATATGAATACATGAACTAAAACATGTTTTCTTGATTGATAAATTATTATGGCGTAACTCGTATCCACAACACAATAACTCCGAACAACAACACAATTCAGAACAAAGGCTTTCATAAAGTTGACTACTAGTTGATTTTGTTTGAATAATAATTATTATAAGATGTTAATGAATTTTCATATAAAGCTTTCAAATAATAAAATTTCAAAGTTTTAAACAATAATTGTTAGTTTCAAATTCATGAATTTAGCAGTAAGTCTAAATGTTCTATTACAAGCTAATTTCAAAATGCGCTAAACTGAAGTACATACAAACATGGCCCTTTTTATAGTAAAAACCACAAATCTACGTTGCTACTAAATATAATACTTAGCGACCTACTACATATGTATATTATCCTGTTATAAATATTCTTATATTATTACATAAAAACTGTCATTTTCGTGTTCGAAGTCAAAATTTATCTACACAACTTATGTCGAATTCCCAACCATTTATATATTTTATATGAAGACTGTCGTAATCTGGATCGTTATTATATATAAATAAATACATGTTTGATGACTTTAACAGGTGATTTTGATATTTTATCAATAAATTTAATTATGTTATTTAATACAAGAGAAACTCAACAACTGTGGCTTTCTATCATGGGCAAGTTTGTAATTATTATCTAAATTATTCATGAAACAATGTAAGGACCCCTTATTTTGATGTTCATATCAACTGTGAAAGGCTTATTTATGCAACCTTAGCTGCTTTGTTGAGTAAAATCAAAATTGTTTACATTTTCCCTTGACAGACATTTGTTTCACTTTAGCATATGTTTACTTTCGTCATTCCATACTGTCTTAAATATCTTAAATTCTTATGATAGAACTTTGCTACATTATGATCATTTAGGGAGAAACAATTTATGGTCGATATTTTACTTACAGCAAACGATATTATTAAAAGCAGAAACGTAAACTACGTTTTAATAGAAGCAGTTTTTTGCCATTCTCTGAAATAGAACTGATATGTAAGATCAGGATGTGTACTCACAATACGAAAGTGCAGTTAAATCATTTCGAAAGAAAGTTTTTTTAAACAGTCCCTGTATGATTTGTCTACATTAACGCCCTCAGTTCAAATTATATCATACAAGAACACTATTTCCCCTTTAAAATTATTATCGGGTGTGGATGATTCTGGTGAAACAATTATATTTATTTATAAGCAAATTATGAGGATTTATTTATTTTCGCACATGCATATTATACTCTAACACATTTTAGAATATTTCTTTTCAACTGTATTCGTTTGCATATAATATATTATTTAAAATTTTTAGATAACCGGTTGACCTTCACCAACATGTGTGTTATTACGAGGAAAGATGTTATTTGGTTATCATTGTGCGAAATGAAAGAAAACACTTGATTCAGACATAATATATTTAAAAAATAATTACCCGCGTGTTGATTCGCGATATCGTGTGTATAATACATGATAAATCGGGTTTGTATAGTACATGATACATCAATTATTAAACGGAAATGAAACTGTACAACATGTAGTGTAATCTCATCAAATCTAAATACGGCTCAATTTAACACATGTGTAATTTTATTTTCATTTGTATATGTTTAAAAACAACACATTTCTAATCAGATTGTATTGGATGACGTAAGGAAAATGCAAAGACAAGTACTATTTACGGAATGTTCAATTATTTATCCGTTGAGAACATCAGGGATTGGTAGCAAATACAGCAGATATTGCGTGTATAACAGGATGAAATCATTTTGCAATCATTAAAATAGCTTTTGAAATATCTTAAACATCGTCATCGGTTTAATGTTGTGGAATATAAAATCGATTTTGCCCTATGATTCGTACAAGACGTAGAACATGCATGAACACAACTATCTGCTCAAAGAAGGAGTAAAATAATATACAATATTGCAGCACAGACGTATCAATAATAAACGTTTATAGTTCCACAGACCTAATTACTATAAAGTCATCTAATATTCTTCCGTTTGTGATTGTTTTACCATCGGTGATGATAAATGCCGTCATCAGCAAACGTATGCAATACTATGTTAGTGTTATTTTGTATTTGCATTTATCCGACGATTTGAACAAAGGTTAACACGGCGAGGCTTGCCGCACTTTATCCTACACTATCTATAAAATATGTGACGATCAAAATATTAGCGTTTAACTGTTTAAATAGTATAAAAATAAAAACATTCACTGAATCGAACCTCTAGCAGTAATATCAAATTAAATTGTGATCTTTCCTGGTTACGCCACGCAAAATTGTCTTTAACAATTCAATGAATAAGTAGAGTAACTAGAAAATAAATCGCTTTATGCATCGATTCAGATTTAATCAGCATTTCAAATGTTACACGCTCAAGTATATCACATAAGTTTTGTAAAAATTAATACTTGATTCAATTGTGCTAAATACCAAAATGGCTGCCAAATTTCAACCTACAAAATATCTACCCCTACGTCACTCATGATGCAGTATTTATTTCCGCCAGTGTTGTTAATTAATAAGTTTCAACACATATACCCACTATCTATTAAATGAATCCATCGTAGACAAAAATAGTCACGAATAAGTATTCCTGCATTTCAAAAAATGTTCACAGACACTCGCGTCCTTGAACTGTCGTAACTGAATGAATCCAGTGTTTTTATGTCAGCAGACAATTGCGTGTAAATTGGTGATAGGTTTTGCTTTTTTGTTAAAGAATCATAAGATTAATAATAAACATATATGGATAATATAAAAATAATTTTTATTTTATAAGATTTATTCATTTAATGTATGACTTTATAGACAGTTTAAAATAAATGAATTAGGATGATGTTACATTTTAACGAGTTTAATCGTCTTTGACATTTAGCCTAAAGTGAAAGTCTACAAAAGGAAGTCCACTATATTCATGAAGTAGGCATATAAAACACACTATGCGTACAACGAAAAGATTTATATTACATGTGAATGTTCATTATATGAATTCATTTCCCGGAAAAATACTGCTAAAAGTAATATGCAGCACAAAACATCGAAAATTTGGTAATTATATTAACCAGTTAGAACTTCATTTGAAAAGGTTTGAATATATAAGAACGTGATTATGAGTTTCTTTTGACAATGTTGCGGATACGTCATATTATGTTATGACACAATTCATAAGTAATAATTTTGTTTCAGTATTTTATGTTGTACATTTTTCTTCAACGTCAAATAGCTGGTGTGTTGTTATTTCTACGACTACAATAAGGATGTCATGTTGATTCCTCGGTTGAAAAAACAGTTAAGCATACGATTTCATAGAACAGTCAATTTACATATATATTTAAACAACAGAAATGAATACGTCTATAAAGTGAGTTACTTTAGCCTTTATCGGATACCTTTACTGAGCTTATCAAATTATTGTTGCGAATTATTTTTTTATGCGACCATGTACAGCAGTTAATTAAAAAGTACACGTTTATCTAATATAATAAATCCTATTCGCAGTCACATTCTTAGAATAAAGAAGAACTTTATGTATGTAATTGTATAATATATGAATCTGATTATGACAAGCGACCGCTTTGTGGTGATGCATGTAACAAGTGCCGTTGTATCATGAATACAATTCAAAACTAAAACATTTAAACAAAGCACGTCGTCTGAAATATAAGTAGTATTTGATGGCTCAGAAACAAATGTTACAAACGAAATATGAAAAATATTAGTTTTTCCTTATCTTCATTCCGTTTTACAATATCTAATGCATGCACTTGCAATTTCTAAGAGCTTGAATGGTCTCTTTTAAGCAGATGTAAAACATAAAACCTATGATGGAAAAATAGTATTTAATCTTTGCTATTCCATGCCAAAACACTTCATAAACACATAAAGACAGCATAAGCTTACCTTTCAAGCAGTGTCACTTGTATGATTGATCCTTGTGGTCCTAAATTAAATAATAGAAGGCTTGAAAATTGATCAATGGAATAGATTGATGTGTATGAATGATACGTGTTCTATTTATTTCAAATAAATTCCGTTATGAAAGCGTCCGTTCTAACGATTAATGTATTTATATTAAGAGCATTGTCATGTAAATTGATATCTCCCTTACAATGTTAGACCAGTCTACGTTACATACATTGCAACTCGCAATTTGTTTCATGACAACCATAACGGCGCCGTTATTGAAACTTTGATTGTTTGGTATTGGGATATGACGCGTGCAAAAAATTTAATTACTTGACGATGCCTGATTGCTTTTTTTTCAATCTTCATTTTGTATATATAAATATTTATGGTAGACTGACCAAAACTCGTTTAAATATTTGAATTTTAAATTAAAGATTAAACGACATGTTTTATTATTAAAGTAATACAATAATGGAGACTCATAAATAAAAGTCATAACACATAGATTCAAGATAACTATCCAAAAATTGTGTATTTTGTCAGTTTAACAAGAAATAAAAGCATGTTCAATAACATTTGGTCATGTGTTGAGGATATTAATGTAGAATGTGGACAAACATGACAGACAAAACTCCTTCAGAAATCCGCCGTTCTCAGTATGCCAACGACAGGCAGTCATTATCAATATCCTGTAAGGTTTTGTGAACATCCGGTGCTTCGGAAATCAAGCGCAGATGTATATTGTCTCCCTAATCAAGACATCGATTGTCAGGAAAATCGACAATTAATCATAAAGTCATTATACATGCTTAATACATTGAATACTTGTTTAAGGTATAGATTTTATTTAAGAAGAATTGCAACCGTCTTCAAATGACCATAATACAATGCCGTTTATCGCTAAAATAACAATTATACATGAACATTAAACAAATGTTGACGACGTAATATATTAAAATATGTTTTCTATATTTGTCGTCTTTACTTTGATGAAAAATAAAATGCGTATTTTTGATGTTTGAATCATAATCTGGAGAGATTAAACTACACGTGACAATGCTACCTGTCAAAGGAAAATGCAACGCCATGGGTGTGCCAGGGAAAAACATAATAACAACTGCATCATGAAATTAATCGAAGTTTGTTATGAACATCAATCTTGCAGAAAACGGGAAATGATTCTGAATGAACAATTTCGCCCGCTTGTTATCGTAATGTTTAAATTGGCTCATTTCTAGCATACTTCCTCCCGGATGTTTTACTCCTTTATCATTACGAAACAAATGCTAAGAATTAATCATAAATGTAAAGCATTTAACACACTTAGCATTTAGACAGTTGTGCAGTAAAATAAGAAATAATTTAAAAGGTCCCTGTCAGTCGTGAGTGCAGATAGGGAATATTGTTGAAGAAGTTGCCGACATATTTAACTGCATACATTAATTTGCTTATAATTAAAGACCTCTAAATTCCAATGGGTGAGCATATGTAATAATTTTTAAGTGAATATGTATTGTATGAAGTTTGAGGCAATTACGTAGGTAGGTTTGGTCGCATTGAAAATTTACAGACATCATCATTAAAATCGTTAAAATAACGCAGTTAGATAATTTTTACATTTTTTTACATGATCTTAATTAAATATGTCAATTTCTCGTGACTACAGAAAAACAAACGTCTTTAAACGATCCCAATAGTTTTCATATGGGTATTACATGATTTAAGGCGTAGGCGTAAGACAGAGGGCATATTAACGATGGTAAAAAAATTGTTAATTGCATTTAACTTGTTTCAAAGATCCTGTGTTATAAATGATAACCTGTTTTATTCATTCGTAGTCCTGTCTTAACAAAATATAAACTAAACCTTCAGACGGCAATGTTTAAAAAAATCTGTAAATAGTTTTACTATAATTACTGATTGGTTCTATTTGGTATCCATAGTCCGAATGGTTTTCACAAGAAGATTTTTAAAGATATCACAAAATAGGCGCTTTATAAGCGTTTATTCAATTTTGTAATCCCCGGGGCAGGGTCAAATTTGACCCAAGAGGCATTATTTGAACAAATTTGGTAGAGGTTTATAAGATGTCACTACGTATCAAATTTGGTAGCCCTAGGCCCAATGGTTATGGACAAAAGATTTTTAAAATTTTCACAAAATAGGCCACATATAAGCGTATCTTCAGTGTTGTACCCCCCGGACAGGGTCAAATTTGACCCAAGGGGCACAATTTGAACAACCTAGGTAGAGAACTATTAGATGTCACTACATACCAAATTTGGTAGCCCTATGCCTTATGGTTAAGGACAAGATGATTTTTAAAATTTTCACAAAATAGGCACTATATAAGCATATAATCAATTTTGTGGCCCCAAGGGCAGGGTCACATTTGACCCCTGGGGCATAATTTGAACAAACTAAGTAGAGGACTATACAATGTCACAACATACCGAATTGTGTAGCCCTAGGCCTAATGGTTATGGACAAGATTTTTTTTATTTTCACAAAATAGGCATTATATAAGCATATGTTCAATGTTGTGACCTCCGGGGGCAGGGTCAAATATGACCCCAGAATAAAATTTGAACAAATTTGGTAGAGGACTATTAGATGTCACTACATACCAAACTTGACAGAACTAGGCCCGATGTTATGGACAAGATATTTTAAAGTTTTCACAAAATAGGCTTTATACTAATATAAGCATATGTTCAATTTTGTGACCCCCGGGCCACGGTCAAATTTGACCCCAGGGGTATAATTTGAACAAAATTTGTAGAAAACTATAAGATGTCACTACATCCCAAATTTGGTAGCCATAGGCCCAATGTTTATGGACAAGACGATTTTTAAAGTTTTCACAAAATAGGCTCCATATAAGCGTATGTTTAATTTTGTGACCCCAACGGCATAGTAAAATTCGACCCCAGGGGCATAGTTTGAACAAACTTGGTAAAGGACTATAGGATGTCACTTCATACCAAATTTGGTAGCCCTAGGCCCAATGGTTATGGAAAATAAGATGTTAAAAGTTTTCACAAAATGAGCCCTTTATAAGCATATATTCAATGTTGTGACCCCCGGGGCAGTTTCAAATTTGACCCCAGGGGTATAATTTGAACAAACTTGGTAGAGAACTATTACATGTCACTACATACCAAATTTGGTAGCCCTATGCCATACAGTTATGGACAAGAATACTTTTAAAGTTACACAAAATAGGCCTTATATAATCATATGTTCAATTTTGTGACCCTCGGGGCAGGGTCAAACTTGACCCCAGGGGCATAATTTGAACAAACTTGGTAGAGAACTATGAAATGCCACTGCATACCAAATTTGGTAGCCCTAGGCCCAATGGATATGGACAAGTAGATTTTAAAGTTTTCACAAAATAAGCCCTTTATAAGCATATATTCAATTTGTGACCCCCGGGGCAGTTTCAAATTTGACCCCAGGTGTATAATTAAAACAAACTAAGAAGAGAACTATTACATGTCACTACATACCAAATTGGTAGCCCTATGCCATACGGTTATGGACAAGTAGATTTTTAAAGTTTTCCCACAATAGGACTTATATAAGCATATGTTCAATTTTGTGACCCTCGGGGCAGAGTCAAACTTTACCCCAGGGGCATAATTTGAACAAACTTGGTAGAGGACTATAAGATGTCACTACATACCAAATTTGGTAGCCCTAGGCCCAATATTTATGCACAATACGGTTTTTAAAGTTTTCACAAAATAAGCCCTTTAAAAGCAAATATTCAATGTTGTGACCCCGGGGCAGTTTTAAATTTGACCCCAGGCGCATAATTTGAACAAACTAAGAAGAAAACTGTTACATGTCACTACATACCAAATTTGGTAGCCCTATGCCATACAGTTATGGACAAGAATATTTTTAAAGTTATCACAAAATAGGCCTTATATAAGCATTTGTTCAATTTTGTGACCCTCGGGGCAGGGTCAAACTTGACCCCAGGGGCATAATTTGAACAAAATTGATAGAGGACTATAAGATGCCACTACATACCAAATTTGGTAACCCTACGCCCAATGGATATGGACAAGTAGATTTTTAAAGTTTTCACAAAATAAGCACTTTTTAAGCATATATTCAATTTTGTGACCCCCGGGGGAGTTTCAAATTTGACCCCAGGGGCATAATTTGAACAAACTAAGAAGATAACTATTACATGTCACTACATACCAAAATTTGGTAGCCCTATGCCATACGGTTATGGACAGGAAGATTTTTAAAATTTTCACAGAAAAGGCCTTATATAAGCATTTGTTCAATTTTGTGACCCCCCGGGCAGGGTCAAACTTGACCCCAGGGGCATAATTTGAACAAATTTGGTAGAGGACTATTAGATGTCACTACATACTATTTTTGATAGCCCTAGGCCCAATGGTTATGGACGTGAAGATTTTAAAAGTTTTCACAAAATAGACCTAATATAAGCAAATTTTCAATTTGTGACCCCCGGGGCAGGGTCAAATTTGTCCCCAGGGGCATTATTTGAACAAATTTGAAAGAGGTTCACCCCAGGAACATTCCTAAGAAATATCATCAGAATTGGACCAGTACTTTAGGAGAAGATGTTTAAAGGAAAAGTTAACGCACGGACGCACGGACGCACGAACGCACGACGGACACAGGACCATGACATTGGCCCTGATGGCCTTTGGCCAGTGGAGCTAAACATCGATCGGCATACTAAGAATCTGGCTCCTTTAGAAGACAACTAGTGAGCACAACATTCAATGAAGACCAGACACAAGAGACAGAATCACACTATTAATCGCAAAATACAAAAGAATAAACGAAAAACGTAAATGTTTGGTTAACAAACTCATATCACAGAATTTATAGATACGAATATTTTATTGAACATGTAGTGTAGCTGATTGGCTTTGTAGGACCTCTAATTTATTAGATATACTTTTGTCACACAGAAATTGCTAGACAAAATTATATATTCTTGTTCATTACCTGTTATGCGTTATACAGACTGCCGCGACGTGTCAATGCAGTGGAAAGTCGTGTTGTCAATTAAAACAATTTGTTTGCACGGACGCTCAAATTTTCTGAAAACAAATACCCACCAACAATCCGTCATATTATCACATTTCAAGCTCATAATGAAATAAAACGGCACATTTCTCACAGCGCTTACCTTCCCTAGCCGTAACTACTGCTATCACAAGTACACTTTCTGACACACACGAAAATGTATAGATTTTAGCTAACTATGGGAATAAAATATAAAATAAGTAATAACATTATAAACAATAATTACGTTTGCATTGATCATTACGCGGTTTAAATGGCTGGAGGGATGTTATGAGCTGTGCTTGGAACCACTTACATTCCAATAATGAAAACGCTTACGGTTCCCCTACCAAATGAAAATAAAGTTAATTTTAACGAGACTATGTTTGGGCATCATGCTGTATTCTAATGCTTCGGTTGTTGGATTTTTATTTAATTCTCATCTTTTCCCACTTCCTCTGTTATCATAAGTATTAATACTCCCATTAAGTTTTGTAGATGGTTCAATATATTGGTAATGACCATTGTTACGTTTTGAGCTTACGTCGAGATGCATTATACAACAGCGCGACATTCAGAGTTATGTTTAACAGACAACCGAGCACAACTCAATAAGTCACATGACCATAGCATATTGATTATTTGGAGAAATCCCTCAAATGTAGTTTTATAGCATTGCTGGTAGACATTGAAAATCTAATATTTTACTAAACAATCTTTGAATGGTTACATTTCAGAACTTTGTGGCTTAGTACGCGTACTTGGTGACGGGGTATTCAACGGTATTTTGCGAGGGGAATGATTCCTGGGTGACGTCATGTGTTGCACCTGTCGCTATTCTACGTTTGTGGTCCTAATTGTGTCCAACAATCATTGAATCGGAATGAGCGCGGGCCGATACTGACAGTGCGGTAACCGCTAAGAGCAATAACTGAAGGTAGAGTATGTGGAATATACATACCTATTTGTTTATGCGAAAGTGTTTGTAATGATAATTTTTTTGTAACTTTAAATTCTAATAAAAGCATGCAATATGTCAGAGAAGATATGATCCTGTGATTTGAATGCCTCGTAGTACAATTTTATATTGTGCAAATGAAGTTTATTATATACATTGATCAATATGGACAAGACAATTTACATACTCTTCGACTTTTCAACCTTGCAGATTATTGTCGCTACAAAGCCATACTTATCAGCTCATAGGTAATGGCCCTTCTGATTCCTGTGTAGACGTTTTCGTACACGGGCACTGGCCTTTATGAGACAATATACAATTGTGACATAACTATCACAACACAACTTGGATGGAATGTGTGTAAACATATTTTTTTATAACAAATTGATAGGGAACCAAATAGTAAAAAATAAAAAACTATTTAAACACATTACAATTCTCAAGACTCAGTGATACTGCATAATACTATGAAATTCATTGTAATACAGATAAATGGTTGAAGTTGTTTATCTGTGTGTTTACTTATTTAACAAATAAAATTTACATTTATTGGTGAAAACAATTATAATAATATGGCAATAACAATAGTTCAATACATTTCTTTGCGTTTTGTATAAATACAATACATTTCTAATAATGCCTGTTTATTAAAATGCTATTGTTAAAATGAAAACAATAAAAATTGTGAACATTACTTTTCAAAAATTGACATAAGGCTACATGCTGTTCTAAAATAGTTTTATTTGCTTATTTTTTAACATATTATTGTTTCTTAGAAAATTATATTTGAACATTGGTTATTACGCAATTAAAGCATTCTGTCGGGCGTACCCTGCTCCTCGTGTTTTTCATTCCATTCCTAGCTGTCTTTGTCTGCTACATTAGCATCCCGGTTGTCATCTGTAAGCATTAGCGGGAACGCAGAAATCGCACAGAAATGAAAACTATATATTTTAAGCTGTACGTACGAGTGTTGAATCGGACAATAGCTATTACTATAATAGTTTGCGCTGTTCTTAGAGGGTATGTCTTGACCCTCAACATCTGCATGAGGCTATAATACGTCCAAATTATCCAATGCGTACCATTTATTAAGTCACGAGCAAATAACATGGCGCAAAGCATTTTAGCGTATTAGACGTTACACATGCGTATTGGTCAATTAGGTTGGACACGAAGTCCTCTGACTTAAAAAGCTTAGTACCCCTTGGACGGTACAGGTACTTACGTATGCCATTTGGTCTGAATTGCAGTCAAGACATTTGGCAAAGGCAAATGACGAGACATTTGAAGGTCTAAAAGAGGTATAATGTGAATTTGACGAAATTTTAATTTGGAGAAGAACTATGTCTGAACATGACGGCAATCTACTCGCTTTCTTGACGGGGCACGCGAGAAAGGGGTACGTTTCAATCCAGAGAAACTCCTGATTGACGTAAAAGAAGTGCCATTCTTTGGTCATGTCATTACTTCCAATGGTCGTAAAGTTGACAGTATAAAGGTTAAAGCAAGTACGTCTTTGCAGTACCCAAAATCAAAGACAGGACTAGAAACAGTTCTTTGAATTATGAATTACCTGCAACATTTTACACAACATTTGGCTGACATTACAAGCAGTTTACGTGCTTTACTCAATAAAGAGGTGGAATTCGATCAGCCACAAATTTACGTTTACAATAAAATGAAGGACGTAGTGACGCAAAGCCCAGTACTTGCGTACCTTTACAATAAGAAACAAGTAACGCTTGAATGCGTTGCAAGCAAAGATGGTGTTGGCGTCAACATTTTGCAAGACAGCAAACCTATTACCTCTTCAAGCAAAACATTGACCGTTACACAGAACTCGTTTGCAAACATTGAAAGAGAGATGTTGGCACTTGTGTTTGGTAGTCAAACATTTCATCAGTACGTGTATGGACGAATTGTCATAGTTCTTTCTGACTATAGACAAATAGCAGCCCTCATGAAAAAAACTCTGTGTAAAGCACCGCCTCGTTTGCAGAGAATTTTACTCATGATTCAAAAATATGACACTGAGGTCAAATATGTGCAAAGGAAACAAGTTCCCATAAGCGACCTACGGTTTAGACAGCCAATAAGTCAAACGCTTGATGAATATGAAGGGCTTGACTTGCATGTTCATACAGTTCTAAAATGTTTGACATTTTAAGACAGCAGACTGGAAAAGTTTAGAGTTGACACAAGGTGTGACTCACAAATGCAAACACTAAAACAGACTATAAAACAGGTTGGCCTGAAAATAGGTAGGGCTGTGACAACTCCATAATTAATTTATTCAACCACAGATACAAACTGTGATGGTTTGATATTTCGGGGACAACAATTTTGATTTCCAACAGTCACGTGCGGAATTAATAGAAAAAGCAGGACCAAAGGCGCATTTTTCTGGCCTGAGATGGTCAGGGGAATCACAGACTATGCACTACATTGTCCCATTTGTATGAAACACAGAGCATCCAATGTTGAGGAGCCCATGGTGTCTCATAAAAAAGCAAGACATTGGCAATATGTCCACAGCGACATATTTCATCTTGATTGGAAAGATTATCTTTTGATATTTTGATAAAGACTGCCTACCAAAAGCAAACTCACATACTGAAACTTCGTGGTCATTTCAGTCGATTTGGTGTGCCAGATATTTTCTATAGTGACAACGTAAGTCAATATACTTCTAAAAAAATGGATGACTTTGCAAAAAATGGAATTTCACATGCAAAACTAGTTCACCCACTAGAGAACAATCAAATGGTTTGACTGTTGACATGGTCAAAACAGCTAAACGCATTTTAATTAAGAAAAAAAAGGCAAAGTCGGATTCATAAATTGCGATTCTTTAATAGATAAATACTTCGTTGCAAGGTATGGAATTCTCGCCTGCTGAATTGTTGCAAGGTCGACGCACACAATCTGTTATTCCTGTGAAAAGAGAGATACTGATGCCAAAGGCAGTCAACACATCAGTTGTAACACACAAAATTACCATGGACAAATCTCAGCAGAAACACTGTTATGATAGGTCATCAAAACAGCAGACTCCGCTTGCACATGATCGGTGTGTTAGGCATCAAGTTGGTAAAACATGGCTACCATGGTACTTTCTGTACACAATTACAGATCACACAACATTCAAAAACCTGATGGGGGTATATACTGCAGAAATCGACATTACTCATGAAAACCAATGAAAACTTTGACATTCAGGAATTCGCCCCAAATGTCATTTTAGAACAAGGGAACACAAAATAGACTAGCCAAACACCAGCTAATCAGCAATTCAATTCATCTTATACAAAAAAAAACCTGGGACGAACATTTCGTGAATTCAGGTAGAAAAACAAGTTCTGGAAGTCTTGTCAAGCCAAAAAATATATTCTGGAGATGAATGGGTCAAATTATTAAATGTAGATAACAATGTGTTGTTAGACGTTAATTGGTATAAAAACAAAATACCAGTCGTGCCTTGAAACTAAATGTGTGAAGATAACAATGAATGAGTTTCCCAATAACATTATCTACATGAAGAGCGGCAGTACCGATACACTTGATTGTTCCAGTACGCAATGTTGTTTCTGATGAATGAATTTACTATGAGAATGTTTGGTTGTGAATGAATGCTCTTGTTTATTAATAATATATTATATTGTTTAACATATGTTGATTTGCGTTATCATTAATGAAATCAATATGTGTATAAGTTTTTTACATATATGCTATTTATATATTTTGACATAAGGTATTCAAGAGTTGTTTACATCTTCAAAATGTATTTCCTATACAAAGAGTTAGATGTCCCATGATTCAGATACATAGATACAGGCTGTAGCTAATTAACATACTTAAGGATTATTCATACCATCGATGCAGACAGCCCGTTAATTCAGTCTTTTATATGTAGTGCTTGGGGTAACATCATTATTAGTAGTTGCAGAGTTAAGCTTCATTATAATGCTATTATATAATAATATATAACCTCACACTTGTGTTGTTATTAAGTCATCTCACTAATATAGATTTGTATAACAAACCTCTACACACCAATGAGAAAAAATTAGAAGTTTTAGAACATGTATCAAACGTGTATCATTTTTTCTTATCTCTCGATAGCACTCGACAATATGTTCGGATCGTAATACATGCAATAAATAAAACGTATTTAATAAAATAAAAATTTATATCCGAACATTTTTCTTAGTTTTGATTAAGAATTAAGATAAAGTGAAACTTAAAAAGAATAACAAATAGCTCACGACTAGTACAAATAGATTTATTGTAGTAATTGTTTAATTTGGTGTAATATTTTTGGTAAATTTGATATGCTCAATTTGCATTTAAATTATACATGACTATCACATTCCCCTGACATAACATATATACAATTTTACGAAAGCGTTAAAGTTATATATTAAATCAGAATGATCTGTCGTTGAGTACTTTTTCAGATTCAAATTTCTAGCCATGTCACAAAACAAAAAACAGTGTTCTACTACCAAAAGCACGAATCAAAACAATACAGTTGACTTTGATAATATTCTTTGGTAAGCAAATAAGGTTGTCGTTGTTTAAAAATATATATGTCCATGTATTTTTATTATAAAATTAGAAACTATGTTGCAAATAGTACCACTAAATTATGCACTTGATTTAAATATTATAATGCAATTACCATATATCGGTGAATGTTAATATAATTATTATGAAATTGTTAAATAACATATCACATATTTAATAAAAGATGAGGCACATATAGAATATTAAAAAGGTAACGTTGACAGAGAGAGTTGCTTTAATGCAGCATAAAAGGAATATATATATCTTGATATGTATATTTACAATATACTACGCTTTCTTTTACTATACATGTATATTTGATTAACACAAATGTCTTGTACGTCACCGCCATGTTTTATCTTTTTCTGATACTTATTAAAGTACCCTCTTTGCAGGAGAAAATTATGTAACAGGCCGTTGATAATATACCACACGCATCGTTTACCATCGCACGGCTTCGGTAGCAAGTTAATTTTCATGTAAATCAAGTATGTCAAGGAGACTATACAGGCATAACTTTGGTAAATTAACTGTAAAATGCTTTGTTTAATAATGAACTACCAAATCAAACGGATACGGTTTTATTTTTGGAATATTTTTGGTTTGTGCACGCTGTTTATAAATGATGTTGATAATTGTAAGAGGGGTTAAGTTTATTCAGAATGTATATTTTATTACTTGCGTCACAATTGGATGCTATAGAAAAGGTTAGCTAAAAAATAAACATGTTTTCTCTTAAATGACTTGTAATATGTGCGCACTATGTAAACAAATGTTCACACAAATTTCGTATTTCTTTATCTTTAAACATTTTAGCAAATCCCTGAATAATTGCAGAACAGTTTGATTATAAAACGCAATGACGCATTACTGTATACATTATTCCTCCTTATTCAATGCTCTCAGAAAGGAGTTAATATACACATGTCACATACAGATGTAAATTCGAAGATCATTCGATGTGCCAGACAGTTACATGACTGATATAGTAACATAATATCATTATGTTATACAATTTAATGTATTTGATTGTATATTTAAGAAATAAGTTTCGATGTAATGAAATATAATACAATCACTCCCTTGTTTGTTACAAAGGTAATTATCGATTTTAATTTGGATAAGGGTTTATGCCCTAGTAAAGAGAATACATGTATGTTTGTAATCAACCTGAAATAATGAATCATATTACTTCTCCACATATGAAAGTCAAAATATCTTAAAAGTAATAGATTCATCTCATCTAACAGACGAATTTCCTGGTCGCCTTCTATAAAATACGTCGATTATAAAAACTGCATGAAAGATGATTTAAATCACATTAATATTAAACGAAAAGAAATCTTAGTACAGAGGCTTAAAATAATTATTTATTCGTTTTTTTTCCAAACACTTTGCATGATTATATTGATTAAATTGAAGACTTTTGACATTAACACACATCAACCTTTTATGCACTATGCAACGAATATATGTATTCTGTAAAAGGCTTCAATTTCAAACTAAAAATCATAACATTTAACTTGTGACAGGCATTGTAAAGTTAAATTTAAACATACATTGAATTCGTACTTAACATTCAACAATATCACGCAGATCGAGATCTTGAGTGGTGAATGTCATAGTGTCTGTGGCATCTTAACTCCGTCAATAGTTGTAAGTAAGTGTTGATGGAGACATTAATTTAAACAGCTGGATAGTCATCGATAAATAAGAATATTGTTAAGTCAAATCGTTAATAAACGTTTAAAAGTGTGTCATTTCTATTTTATATCAATAAATAAATGAATGTCATGGACCGCTAAACAACGTGTTCACTATTTGAGTCGTGTTCTAAGAAAACTGGGCATAATGCATGTGCGTAAAGTGTCGTCCAAGATAAGCCTGTGCAGTCTGCACGGGTAAATCAGAGACGACACTTTCCGCTTTGATGACATTTTTTGTTCAAATGAAGTCTCTTGTTAGCAAAACTCTTAATCAGGCGGAAATTGAACAAGATACCTTTTATCTTGTGAGGGAAATTTTTTGTAAGCAAAAATATTCATGTAGTTTGCTCAACCAAACTAAAAACAACCTATTATCGCATTCTTGTTTAAAAAAAAACTAGGCTCAGAAAATAAAACATGCAGGGAAAGCATGTCATCTAGTATCATCTGCCTGAAAAACGGTCTTCTATTTTATTTCCCTCGTCACATTTTATCTTGCGTCATTCAATTTTAAAAAGAAATTGTTACTTATTAACATTTCAAACCATTTAGCATTGACATTGCAGAACGACGTCATTGTTATACATCTCATATTTCAGAAAATTCTATGAAAATATTTAAAATCAATAATAAACGTCATCGACCATGAACTAAACAGTTGAATCCCTTTGTAGTTTGTCAATTTAAAATCGATGTTAACAAACGTTGCTATTTGTTTACCTATCACTAAATTGAAATGACGTAGAGCACATTGTTGTGGCTCGTGTTAAATTTTAGATTTTAACAATATAAATTGCGCTTGTACTAAATTTGTTGGATAGAATCATACACATATAATGTATTTGTGTAAAGTCATTTCGTTAAAATAACATAATATGTAGAATTAAAAGTCTCTTCGACGAAGGTTTGAAAAACATAGCGTCCTTCAAAAAAAGAAACGTGCAAACATTCCAACATGTTGTCTTTATACGATATTTGTTTAAAAATTTATGGGCCCGTATTCACCAAACAATTCTTAGACTTAAATCTTATAATAATTTTTTTCTTTAAATTAGAATACTCAAGAAATTCTTTAATTTTGAGTCAAACTCTGCAGTAAACATCTCTATCTATATTATTCTTCAGAAAGAAAATTGTGTTAATGACATAATCACCAGGGGAGCCCTGTTTATATTCAAACACTGAACACATTTTTCTTGGTTCTAAGAATATTCTTTATTCTTAAGTCTAAGAATCGGTTGGTGAATACGGGCCCAGGCTGATATGGATATGAAATGATGAATTGCTGAGCAATATAGATTGTTCATATTAGTTTAAAATTACAATAAGTATTTGAAAATAAATATGCGTTCATGTTCTTCCTGGGGAAAGAGTTTATGTTTTCGGATAGGTTCTTTAAATAGGATTTATCTTACGCATACTCCAAGTAGAAAATATGATACGAAATGCAACAGGTTTCTGTCACAGCCATCAAGTCATTAACGTGAGTTTTGTGGCGTTTAGTTTCTAAGAGCATACACCAACCCAGTGAAGCAGACGTTTCGAATGCAAGAACTTTATTAATTTAAATATATTACATGTAGAGCTTTGAGTGTATGCCTCAAGGTTAGTAAAATTTTGTTTTGTTAAACATAATCATATCAACATGTTACAAACATGTTTATCCGGTCCGAGGTGTAAGTGTGTTTCCATTGACGTATAAAAATATATTTCCTTTTCAACATGAGCGTGTAAGAAACGAAATAAATACTCGACATTTGCATTAAAGAACGTACGTAAAAATAGTACTCAGTGCCAAGTGTATCATCTCTAAACATGTATCTGACACTATGCTATATACTTTTATTGGTCAATAGCAAAGCACATTTGACGCTGACAGTTATTCCTTTACGGTAACACTAACGATTAACGCCCCATGACGATAGACGCACATGATGACATTAAAAGGCAAGAACTACTTTCAGTTGGTCTAGTAAGACATATGATTTCAGCTCAGGGAAGGAACGTGTCAACCTAATACCCTTTTACTATAAACATCAGGACATAGGTATCGATTCTAAATGTTTCTTCATTTGGATAATGTTTGAAATATTGCAAGAAATAACGTTATTCAATGCCTGAACGCAGCAAAATAAATACGAAGAATTAGAAAATTAAACGCTTATGGCTGCCGTTGAATAGCAACAGGTCACTTTAATAATGTGTTTAAACATATGCTTACACTAAAAAAAGTTATTTAACAGAAGCCCACCCTCAGATCTATCATATGTATGTTAATGTTGTCGAAATCAAAACCTTCATTGCGTGCTATCGCAATGGTTGATTGATAGAAAAAGAAACCGAAACGGTATTAAACACATGGACATTATTTATAAAAATCAACAAGTTTTGATAGACAGTTACATTTTGTTTAGTAAATATTTGTTGTTGCTGTTGTTTCTTTTGCCATGCTTGGTTAACAATAATCACGTAGGTAACATGAACACAATATACTGATCCAATATCAACCACTCAAGGTAGAATACTCAATTATTACGTAAATGTTAGATGTTTTTGGAGTATATACAAAAATATTAAGATATGTTTTAACGGCGGATCAACAGTCCATTAATGTATTTATTTGACTAGTTACTTGACCGCCCACACACATAATTCTAAGAATTTCATATAGAAAAACGGATATGAAACAAAGCTGTGGATTCAGTCAATCTTTCATATGAACGTTAATATAAGCGTTAATGTCGGTTCTCGCGATTATGCCGATCTAGTGATTTAAGTGATAATAACCTAAATAAAGCCTTTGGCAGACATAACGAGTGTTTTATTTGCTACTAAACTCTGATTTGCTCCGCGGAATCAGTGCTTTCCACAGGATTTTTGTCAGACGCCCCGGGGCTGATAGGGAAGGTTTGGGAGGGGTGTCCCCTCCCGACGTTGATTTTTTTTTAAATTTAATGTGTCAATTTACGTTCTATGGTGCGTTATAACTCAAAGAAAAACAGCGTCAAAGGACGTCATTTGGTGCGCTATGACTCTTCACGAAAACCCCCCAGTCATTAAAAAATACATTTAATTTTTTATATTGTTTAATTGTTTTTAAAATTTCCCGCACATATGGTAAAATCTCGACTCGAACGATTCCCACATACATCGGTTTCAACCCGACTCTATTACTAACTACTTTTCAAGTTTCAATTTATTACCCGATAATTCCTTTTATTTACGATAAAAGCTCTCAATTATTTCTTTTACACAAACCTTACCATTTTTCTATAGTATCAAATAAATTTTAAGTGACTATGTATTGATTTGATGAAATATTGCCTCTGAACACGCGTCAATCCCCTTGCTAATCAAGCTGCGATAAACTCTTACTTTTTGCCCGACGTCAATCAAAAATAATGGTCGATAGTTCACCCCACCCTTATAAGCATTCGCGTAACCGATTGGACGATGAACGTCACAGTTTGACGACTGGAAAGTTACCTGATACATCCTTGTCAGCATTTAAATGACTGTGTAATGTGGCTAGAATAATCGATATGCGCGTCATGCGATTCTCTTATTAGTGGATTGTCCATTACTCCATGTTGTGTTTATGGTGATTACTTGTGAAGATAGGTACCGAGTGCACTTTTAAAACAGGGAATATTGATACACTGATAGAGAAACCTTGATTTTTTTTACAATCTCCACTTTCATTTACTGAAAAATACACTGATCGGAAAATTTGAAGAGCCCCGGGGACTCTGATTTCGAAATTCAAGCGCCCCGGCGAGGGATCCTTAAATGGCCTGTGGAAAGCCATGATATATATATATATATATATATATATATATATATATATATATATATATATATTTCACTGAATCTCATATAAGAGTCGCTTTACTCCTAGTTGATACATTAGGACAGTGCACATCCAGAAAATAAAAATAAAAAGTGCAAATAGTGATAGAGTATTTTGTTTTGAACACATACTCATACTTTGTATATTCCACAAAGCTTAAGCCGCAATGTAATTAACATGTGTGTGCGTTGAAATAAAGCCGCAATGTAATTAACATATGTGTGCGTTGAAATAAAATAAACGTAAACATTACAATATGGACATATGTTACATCAAAACCGTTCGGTTTAGGCGCACACCATATGTAAAAGCCGTACACATTGAAATCTTAACAATGATGTGCAACAGAGGATGCTCAACGAGAATTATAAATTGAAATTACAAAGAGCATAATGTGTCCCATGAGACGTAATTAGCTGTGAATAGAGATCCAGTGAGTTGGACCAACTACCATTCTAAATAGTTACAATGTGTATTGGTGATGACCTTTTTGACTCCGTTCATTGAACATCACTCTGTTCTGTTCTCGTATCAATAAAATAGTGTACCTTATGAATAATGAATAAATACACGCTCGTTCATTGCGTAGAACATCCAAGTATGTGGTCCGTGATTGAGGTAATTTTAAGGATGTCGTTGTTAAATTGAAAGAAAGGAAGTTAAGACAGGTTATTACGAAAATGCTGATTTTGGAAACATTTCACCAGATAATAAATATGGTCAAATCGTGATATTTCTGAAAGCTGTACAAATGAACGCTCCAATGAATGTAAACAAATTTAATGACAATTAAATAAATTTACTACCACAGCAAGTGTAGTCATTCAAAATAAAATGTATATAAAAAGTCGGCAAACTTAAGGACATGTTTTTGGTTTTTTTAGGCTCCAGTGTCATTACAAACGTGTTTGTGTGTTTCATATAAGGCAGCCTAAAGGGAAACACCATCATTGACTTCCCCATATTTTCCTTGCCATCTTAGCCCGTCAAGTAAATAAACATGTGTAATTTACTTGGTTTTAACACGCCGATCGTACTTGTTTATGTCCCGATATGAAATACACGTCTTATGTCGCATCGACGATTTTTACGTTCACATACATTAATATGATGTAAAATCTCCCTATATGCCCATGCTCACTTAAAGTATATCGTATAAACTACAGATCAACAAAAAATCCGAGTGCCTATAGACTACCGTTGTGCATAATTGTACAATCCAGTTTTTTTATAGTTACGGGACTGGGTGAAACATAGGAGCCCATATTAAGCTCCAAAATCTTATCAACTCGTAAATATTTTCAGACATTTATGACAGTGGTATGCATTTGCAGCTAGCCGGCTACGACCTCAGTGTGTTGAACTTTGCCACGTGCACCTAACTTTTAATTCTACAGCCTCCTCTACCATGTATTTCCCCTGCAAATGGCATGTCTACCAATTATATTTGTAGTGTTCAAAATAGTAGGAGGTATTTTGCAGTCTTAAGAAAGGTGATTAGGATGCGACAGTTTTACCATTTGTTCTTAATCTTCAAAAGATTATTTAATACATATACATTATTTAATAATTCATTACACAAATACAATTCAACAGTTGTAAACAAAACTTACGAATATCATAGACTAGAATGCAAAACCTGTTTGCTGAGCGTAATATTTACAGTTAAGACTATAATGTTAAAGGCAATTGGTCGTTTGCTTTAAGGTTATTTCTTATAGGTTTGAAAGCAAAGCATTTTCCTGATCAATATGTTTCTGTAAGTTAAGTGTCCATGTATTAACGAAATTAAATAAGGAATATTACTTCAAAGCGTATCTATAACAATTTCTATAAACTTTGATTGTTTTCCCAATTGTATAAAAATGGAGAAATTACCCATTTTAATATAGACAAATACATCAAACAATGAAACATACATAACACCACAAGCAAATCGTACCCGATCAAACGAATATGAAATATGAGATGTCATTGATAGAATTATTCGATTTTGCAATATGTGGTTATATCGTCAACATGGAAGGAGCAATTTGTGTTGCCTGGTAGTTCTGATAATATCTAGATTACAATAATACAGCATTCCAAAAAGATGTACATTTCATTTAATTTAGTTAGGATATGACTAAATAAGTAAACCCTGATTTGCAAGTCACTGATTAATAAGATTCATCGATTTTGTTTTTCATTGGGGTAAAAAATCCAGATTGAGCGCAACATTAAGTATTTACTACTAAATTTAATTCCAAATTTGAGAATTACCGTTCTATACCATGCACATGTCATAAAAAGACAAAAGTATGTATTTATAACAATGAGTTCTGAGTTCTTGTTAAGCTTTATTTTCTAGCGGAGATTTGTTACTAAAATATAATGTTTTATCATTTATAATTAGTTGAATTTGGCAATGACTTTTCAAGATTACAATCGTTATTGTCTGATTCATTGATAAAATGTATTGTACTACCAACAGATCAAAAACGATCTACAATTATACTTAGACTAGTTCCGTGATACTTGGTCCCATATGTGCAGTTTGGCACAAGTCTTATACAATAATAGCGTTCGTTAGTTAACGTGATTGATTTATTGTTATAACAATAAATGCCTATCATATGGAAATCATCAACATAGAGAGGCATTATGAACGTTTCAGGGGAACAATGCTTACATAATTCTTTTTTTCAGTAGTGGATGGGGATTAAAAGGTCAAAACATTCAACATTTACATTTTTTTCCCAAACGCATAACGAGCAAGTTGCAATCATCTGCGGCCATTGAGTATGTTAATTGATAATTAAACAACATTTTATAGCATGAATGACTATATCAAATATCACATTATAAGATTCTTATGATATTTGAAGTGTCAGACGTATTTCATTTTCTTTTATCTCAGTACAAAGTGGGTCAAACACGTGACAGTGAGACGCTAGTAATTTGGTGCTGCAAACAATCCCCCCCCCCATTGCATTCAGAAAGGCAATAAATGTCTTTATTTATAATTTTGTATTCCAGTTACGTTCGTTCTTAATCATGCAACTGTATATATTTCAAGGCGAGGGAGAAGAACCATGTAAGACTTGTTATTATTTAATATAAATGTTGTATGAAATTGTATGCATATAAATGCTTGTTTGAAATAAATATGTTTAAACTATTCAGTAAGGCACGCACGTTCAATCTTTCGGTTTATAATTGTTATGACATTATTCAGTTTAAACCTAACAAAAATGGATTGACAATGATCATTTTGACCGATACAAAAGACAAGTGACTTACAATACATGCTATGAAGTGGCCTCAACTTATAATTAAACCAATTGTAATAATATACTTTACTGCTTAGTTAAATATTCGTTTTCAAAAGCTTTTTCGGACATTTGGGGGAAAATAGAAGTATTTGACTGATGTATTCATTATTTCAAGATTGTATGAATTCTCTATTGAATTTGTATAAAGCTGATTCTGTGTCTTAATCTTCTACAACGGAACTGTTAAAAATGAAATCTAATCAAGTGACAAATATCAAAAACGATTGGTCATAATACTGTCTAAGCATAAATATGAAACGTGGCCCTAATATTCAAAACATCGGATTTATTCTTGGAATCTCCGTCACATTAGAATTTACGTTGACGAACAATTTCCCCAGTTTGCAGAAAAAACACAAAATTACACTATTGATTTCACGATGACGATGCCTGTTGTGTTGTGCATCTAACTGCTTGTTGTTCATATCCATAAGTGATTTTAATCATTATTACTTTTTTTCACAATACGCTTGCGTCCGTGTGGAGTCGACTGCATTGGGGCTGGACAATAACAAATCGACAGATAATTTTATTCGTTTATATCCAGTACAATAGCGATTAGTTTATTAAAATTGTATTTGTGCAATGGTTGAACGCTTGAAACGAAGTGTACATTTTTTGCAATGAAGTTTGAGAATTTACACTTTATTTTTAATATTTCATTATGATAACAACGTTTGACATGAAGGGTTGATTTAAACTCATATCAACGTTAAAGTTGATTTATTCTTAAACACTTTAATACTTACATTTCTCTGCAATAAGAAGCGTGGTGAGAAAACTGTTATAAAATGTGGCGTTAGATGTGACGGCACTTTTGTGTCGAAGCAAATCTGAGTGCTCCATGTCTATACAAATATATTGCTTTGAAACATAGACTTGAACATTACCTTTTATAAAAAAAATTATATACTTTTTTTTAATTAACTAATCGCTATTAAACACAAGTAAACATCATAGTTTAAAGCTATTTTGGTATTAGGCGCTTTTATTTTAGAACGCAGGGCAACATATAAAACACTATACATAATCAAAGTACTGACAGTACTGGTGTGACGATGCTGTTGAGAGGATGGATATAAAAGCATCAAGTTAAGTTTATCTACATCACAATAATCACCACAATTGTGTATGTTGGTACGAAAAAAAATTGGTACAACAATTTTGCGAAAAAAATTTGGGTATGAACACTAATTTCGGTACGAACAAAAATTTGGGAACAAAAAAATTGGGACCGAAAAAAATTTGCGTACGAAAAAAAATTTGGGGATGAAAAAAAAATTTGGTACGAAAAAAATTGGGTACGAAAAAATTGGGTACGAAAACTTTTAGGCACGGACAAAAAGTTGGGGGAACGGAAAAGTAGTACTTGTCGGGAACTTGACCGACAATCGCACATTTTCGGCCCTTTCCGTCAAACATCAGATAAGTTCCTCGAAGGCAATAGTATGAATACACATTTCGGAAGCGGTAATTGGGTCCTACCTACGCGCGTCAAAATGTAAGCGAAATATGTACACAAGTCTGTCAGGAATGTTTGAATTAACGAAGAAAATCGTGTATTGATGTAAGTTTTTTTAAGAAATGTGCAGAAAATATATTAAACAAGAGCTGTGTTTGTGAAACACAATGCCCCCTTGCTGCGCAGCTTTGAAGCCATATATTTTACCTTTGACCTTGAAGGAGGACCATGACCTTTCACCACTCAAAATGTGCAGCTCCATTAGATACGCATGCATGCCAAATATGGAGTTGCTATCTTCAATATTGCAAAAATTGTCCTTTGACCTTGACCTTGAAGGATGACCTTGACCTTTCACCAATCAATATGTGCAGTTCCGTGAGAAACGCATGCACGCCAAATATCGAGTTGCTATCTTTAATATTGCAAATTGGACCTTTGACCTTGACCTTGAAGGATGTCCTTGACCTTTCGCCACTCAAAATGTGCAGCTTTATGTGATACGCATGCATGCCAAATATCGAGTTTATATCTTCAATATTGCAAAATTTGACCTTTTATCTTGAAGGATGACCTTGACCTTTACCACTCAAAATGTGCAGCTCCATGAGATACGCATGCATGCCAAAAATGGAGTTGCTATTTTCAATATTGCACAATTTGACCTTGACCTTAAAGGATCTTGACCTTTCACCACTCAAAATGTGCAGCGTAATGAGATATGCATGAATGCCAAATATCTAGTTGCTATCTTCAATATTGCAAAATATGACCTTTGACCTTGACCTTGAAGGTTGACCTTGACCTTTCACCACTCAAAATATGAAGCTTCATGGGATACACATGCATGCCAAATATCAAATTACTATCTTCAAGATTGCAAAATTTAACCTTTGACCTTTGACCTTGAAGGATGACATTAACCTTAACATTTCACCACTCAAAATGTGCAGCTCCATGAGATACACATGCATGCCAAATATCAAGTTTCTATCTTCAATATTGCAAAAGTTATGGGCAATGTTAAAGTTTTCGGACGGACGGACGGACTGACGGACGGACAGACTGATGAAAAGACAGACGGACAGTTAAAAAACTATATGCCACCCTTCAGAGGCATAACAAAGTTATGGCGAAAGTGAAAGTTTTCGGACGGACGGACAGATGCCATATATTTGAACTTTAACCTTGAAAGATGACCTTGACCTTTCACCTCTCAAAATGTGCAGCTCCATGAGATACACATGCATGCCAAATATCAAGTTGCTATTTTCAATATTGAATAAGTTATGGCCAATGTTAAAGTATTCGGACGGACGGACAGACGACATATATTTGACAGTTGACCTTGAACGATGACCTTGACCTTCAGGCTTCACCTTTCACTACTCAAAATGTGCAGCTCCATGAGATACACATGCATGCAAAATATCAAGTTGCTTTCTGCAATATTGAAAAAGTTATGGCCAATGGTAAAGTTTTTCGGACGGACGGACAAACGACATGTTTTTGACATTTGACCTTGAAGGATGATCTTGACCTTCACCTTTCACCACTCAAAATGTTCAGCTCCATGAGATACACATGCATGCTAAATATCAAGTTGCTATCTTCAATATTGAAAAAAATATGGCCAATGTTAAAGTTTTCGGACACGGACAGACGCTTTATATTTGACATTTGACCTTGAAGGAAGACCTTCACCTTCACTTTTTACAACTGAAAATGTGCAGCTCCATGAGATGCACATGCATGCCAAATATCAAGTTGCTATGTTCAATATTGAAAAAGTTATAGCCATTAAAGTTTTCGGACGGACGGACAGACTGACACACTGACTGAATGACTGACGGACAGTTCAACTGATATAGGCCACCTTTCCGGGGGCATACAAGCAATGGCGATATTTTACTCAGCCACACACTTGCTAATAGTTTGATATCACAAAATGAAAGTGAAAGTAGAACTGTCAAAAATGACAACCTGTCAACGTGTTGTTTTCGCTGGCACGAGAGGGCGATTACACTCAATGTGTTCACATTTTTACCATAGGCTTTTTCAATGACCTTTATAATATGGGTAGCTTTGATATTATTTATTGCTATCATGTAACTGCATGATTGTGTATATGTGTTTACAGGACACAAAGCATAAATAATGATATAAATATACTGATTGAGCTTATAATAATCTGAGAAATATAGCCAGGTCAATTAAGGACTTAAAATACAATGTTTTGTCCTGATTTCATGAAGAAATAACCATGCATATCCTAGATTTCAAAATCAAGGCCCTGGTCTGACACATTGGTAACATTACCGTTAAACTGTTACCAGGCTTCTGAACTTAGTTTGTATTGAATTATATAAGGAAATCTAAATCAGGCACTGATTTTTCTTGCTTGTTTTAAAACAGTCATAGATCAGTTGTGGCCTCTGGGTATTTGGTAATGACCAATTTTTGCTTACTTGTCACACCCTTAAAACTTTCCACACTTCTAATAGCAAATCTGGATTTAGGTGGTCTTCAATGGTACATTTAAACTTTAGCTCTGTTACAAGAGTGCTGGTAAAGTCAAGTCACATATTTAAATCTAGGCCATGTCAAAATCAAAGTGTCAAAGACAAATGAAAGATGCGTTCATTAATTATTGTCCAGTTGTTTACTACTGCTGTGAGTTTTTATATAATATAACTGATGAACATCATGTGAGAGAAAATTCACATACTCATTGTATATCAGGTTTAGCAGCCTTTTAGATAACAAAGTTGGCTAGTTTTCAATGTCGCTTCTCGGGATTAAACCCGTAGGGCTTTTAGGAAGATTCTGATTTTTTTCGATCCCTCGAGAGCAACCAAACCAAAAATTAAGTCCAATATTGCCGACTCGGTTTTTTTGAGTCGGTTCATGAGGGATAATGGAGCTTGATTGGTCATTGTCGGCTCTGGTACTACTTACATGTACTCCGGGTTCTCTTAAGTATACTTACATGTACTCCGGGTTCTCTTAAGTATACTTACATGTACCCCAGGTACGGTAAATATACGTAATTGTACTCGGTCCATATAAGACTGTACCCGAGTTGTATTCGCGCCGAAAATTCAATGTCATAAAACGCGCAACCGATTATCTTAAACAAACTTCTCTTCAAAAAACACTTCATCAACATGCTTTTTGAGTATGTGTTCCAAGAATATAGAGGCCATTCTACAGAAAAGTGACATAAATGTGTATATATAATTAATAAAAAAAAGTCGACAAGGACTGATTAAGGGTTAAATTTCCCGGGTACATTTTAGTATATTTACCGTACCCGGGATACATGTAAGTATACTTAAGAGTACCCGGGGTACATGTACGTAGTACCCGAGCCGACAAAGAACAATCGAGCGATAATGGAAGGTGCAACATCTCTCACGCCCCTTAGCATCGCCTTTAGCAGTATTCAATTCTGAACAGGAAAGTGCTGGAGTCATTGATACCGAGGGACAAGAAAACAATTTGATAAATGTTCGAAATAAATAATTTGATTCATGACAATTCTATTATTTGAGCCAGGTCACAGCAAAAGCGCAGTCCAATCAGTATCCAATTAAATAATTTGTTATTGTCAAAAAAAACGCTTTTAAGCAAACAGCTTTCAAGCGACTGCCGGCTGATCTAGATCCAAACTGGCCACAATCGCCTTAATGTCTCTTTTACTGTGACACAGTTCATTTAACTTTAAAATGATAAAAAGTACTAACAAAGAAGAAAAGAGTACAAACCAGTAAAGAGTCTGAAATCAATGTTGAATTTCAGGACAGGCTTGGTGATCTGCAAATCCCCGATGAAATGTTGATAACGGGTATCATAGTCATGCAATAAGTCGCAAGATGCTCGAATACAATTTATAAAGCAAAATGTGACTTAAATTGATAACTAAAAATACCAGTATGCCAGTTTTGCCGTGTCTAGCTATTACGATCCAGAAAGTCCTTCATTCACATCGAGTATATATCCTTCGAATTCCATCTATTGTTGTCATAAGCGGAGATTTAGGGAATAAATAATTCATATATCCTAAATTACAGCTTCTAAATTGCGAAACAATCAAATTTATGCTGTAAGAAAGTTTTGACACGAGACTCTCATGGGGGCGGCCATTGTTGAATGTTGAAACACGAACGACAACTCTGCTAGGCGAATGTAGAATTACCGAAATGCCCGCTACAAGTCAATATTTTTCAACAGAAGTGGGATATTGTTGTTAAGTTTTTGACTGTACCGCTGCTTTACAATATAAAAAAGCCCCAGATGAATTTGTGACACTTGAAGGACTTTACTGCGGGGATTTCGGAATCTGATCGTGCTTATGCAAATATGCACTATGAATCTATACTGGGAATCCAAATAATAATGTTCTAATAATAGTGATTTCAGTGTATTTTGCAATATTTTATATTAATATCCGCAGTATTTTGAGAAAAAATCATGATTAAGGGGGATTTCTGGGGATTTCGGTAGATATCTGGGGATTTTGGGGGATTTTGGTAATTACGGGGATTTCGGTATTTCTACGACCCGAGCATTATCTCAATCGGACTGGCTCGGTCTGTTACATAGGTCGCCATTGTGAAGATTTGTTTTGATGGTATCATACCTGACACAGCATCGTCAAAAATGGTATCAATAGCCATCGCTTGGAATGATCTGATCGAAGTACTTAGGGATTATGTAAGTAAAACGATGTCAAAATCCCAGCAAATATGACCATTGCAATACCGAGGAATGTACGCATATTATGCAACGTCAAAATACCACTACTATGTTCACGTGTGCACTAAAACGATTAATTATGACACCCTGAGAAGTTGCAAATATTTATTGGGACTTTAACCGCTTGGAGCTTCCTCATGCCAAGAATGAACATTTACCTAAATAAATTTATCGTAAAACTTGACAACAATTAAAGACAACACATACATTACAATAGCTATTAATTTAATACCCAGTTGTGTTATAGTCATCAGTTTCATATTATTGCTATTTCAAAGGCAAGATAACATGAGCTGAATAAAAAGATTAATACATCCTTGTGTGTTTTCAAGAATCTAGAATATAACATCCATACAGAAATAAACAAAATCTTGCATCGTGACACTTTCTAGAAAGGAAACCATGGTGTAATATGTACATTGCCTTAGTAATTTACCACCGTGTATCGTAGGAGACGTCATAATGCAACTCGGTTGCTTTCTTAAACAAAACGCAAATATTGTGCATGCATTATTAATTGCACAATATTTGACAAAGCATATTTCGTCAGACATGTGAAGAGTTTTATATTATTATCATAATCTTTAATTTAAATCGCAGTTTTATAATACGGTGAATTTAGTACACCACATAAAGTTTGCAGACTAGCACTAATAATTGTAACGGTACAATACTCATATTTTATTGTCTACAGTTAAACGGTTGTTTGCTGTTTGTTTTTAACTTTTATCCTAATCTACAATTTATTTAGTTTTATTCATATTCATTTAGGAAAAAAATAAATATTTTTCGGTACTTTGAATCATTCTAATCGGCTTAATGGACAAAGACATATCACACGTTTTAAATCAAATCATGGCACATCTAAATGAACATGAACGAAACAATAGCGACCTTAAGTACAACATAAATATTTATATAAAAAACTTTGCGATTGAACGGACTTCGGATGCGTGGCGTTATATTTGCCATAAGCTTTCCTTTGAACTGATTTTTTTTCCAAATTATATGTTTTCAGACGAACCGTCGGAAAGCCAGCACACATTAATATGTGTTCAAATCAACGTACATTTTGGCACTTAATGCGTCAACTAGGCCCAGCCCATGACACAATATTAAACACCATTCTATTAAATCACTACTGACTCCTGGCGCCAAAGAAACCTGCTAAACATGAAGCATTCTTATGTACAGCATAACACGGATAAGTGCACATTTTTGTTTTATTGATCATTTATCCTTAATTAGACTCAAATTCTAAAACAGACATGCATTTTTGATAACTGTATGTGCAAATATCAAGCTCTATTACTAATAAAATATCCGATGATATAAAACACGAGTGTCTACTGCTCTGGCATATTCACAACACTTTGACGTAAACTGATATGATCACGGAAATGAACAATAACACGTAGTTATTTAAACAAAAGTTTACACTCTCCTCCTACATATCAGTAAACACTCTGGTTTTAGGCTTACATTTCTTTATATGAGGTTTAAATACCGAATTACAAAATGTTGTAACAAAACGATTCTACGGTTATAATAAAGGGTATAAAGGAACGATAATTTGTATTCGCTTTCTATTTTTGATCCACTGTCAACACATGTGTATTACGATGCGATAACTAAGACGAGTAATTTCCGCTGATATCAGTTTTATACGATAAGAAGTTTTCGCATGTATAATACCGGACTTTAATGCATAACTCTTGTCCGCAAAGTTTAATATAAATTAACAAAGATGCGTTATAAACACAAACATATTATTAAGTGACTACATCGGCCAATAGCGAATGTTGTGATTTAAAGCTTTCACATTCTGATTCTATAAGGCGCACCTTGAGATATCAAACATTAATAGAAGAATAATATTAAACGTCCACAATTAACGGAATAACAATAAAAATATTTATAATAAAAACTTTAGTTGTATTTGAAGTCACGAAGCGAATAAAAAAGGAGATACAATATTTAAATTATATTGTTTAAAATAAATGGAAAAAAAGAGGCTCCAGAATTTTTATAATCAATTCGTTTACATGTTATTTGATTACATTTCTTAGCGCACACGATTTTGGACAGATAACATTGTTTAAGTGATTTTTCCGACAATATTTACCTTTCTTTTGATAAAGTGACCTTTTTCAAAATGATCTGCTTAACGACAAATATAAAATACTCCAATTATTGCAAATAAAATTAACCAAAATTGAAAAAAAACATTTTTGAGTTGATATTTTGATAGTAAAAACCAAGACATGATCAGACGCAGAAAACACGCGTTAAAACAATTAAAATGGAAGTGTTCATGGCTTACTTTAATGTGTAGAATACCGCTTTATTGACTGTTGGAAAACAATACATGTTCCCCAATACTTTTTATACAAGGCGTTAAATTATGAATTTTTTTTAATTTTTAACACATTCCCCCTATACTACAAATCCGGTGATAGATGTGACGCCTTATAGAGAATACATAGTTGGTGCCGAGATGGAGAAAGTTTATCCGGTGAGGCTTAGAAAAAGAAAATAGGGCGAGCTTTAGCGTACTACTACTACTACGTCCCTCGGTCGTCCATCGGTCGTCTCTCGGTCGGCCGTCGTCGTTGTTGTCGTAGAAGTGGTAGTCGTAGTTGTAGTAGTAGTAGTAGTAGTAGTAGTAATAGTAGTAGTAGTAGTAGTAGTAGTAGTAGTAGTAGTAGTAGTAGTAGTAGTAGTAGTAGTAGTAGTAGTAGTAGTAGTAGTAGTAGTAGTAGAAGCAGCAGCAGCAACAACAGCAGCAGTAGCAGACGTAGTAGTACTAATAGTAGTATTTTATGTGATATCAGAGCCTTGCCTTTAGGACGTTTTCATTGGCTGATTAATTTGAGGGAACAAGATTGTATCTTGTTCCCTCCATATAATCCGCGTTTGTGATTGGCCGATTATCCTGTTGTGCGCACAATATAGCGATTGTGTTTTCCGCTCAAAAAAAAACAGGAAAACACAATTTCTGTTTTCCTGTCTTTTTTTGGAGCGGAAAACACAATTTCTGTTTTCCTGTAACTTTTTTTTGGAATAGGAAAAACACAATTTCTGTTTTCCCGTCTTTTGTATTTGTTTTTGGAGCGGAAAACACAATTTTTCTATTCCTGTCCTTTATTTATGGAGCGGAAAACACAATTTATGTTGTTGTTTTTTTGGACACCAGATGTCACCTTAGTTCCACCGTACGCAAGCCATAACAATAAGCAGCTACACCGAAACAGGCTAGCAATACAATTCCTGTTAAAATAAATAAACTTTTGATGATCAAGATAGCCAATTTCGTATAAGAAACTAACATTTACAGTGCCTTTACATTAGATATGTATCGCTACATGTACCAGAACATGCTAATGCGTGTTGTTTTAGACTTATTGGGCGGATAAAACGGTATTTCTTGACATGTTCATGCTCAATATCAGGTTGTTCAAGAAGTTGTCCGTGTATAAGGGTCATGTGCGTTCTCAATATCAATCGTCAAAACCAATCGAAACTCAACTTCACCTTGAAAATAACGCCATGAGCAATCAATTTATCCATTTTGTTGTCAACCAAAATGCGTCTACATGAACAACTGGTACTTAAACAGTGCTAATTAGTGTGAAAACAGTGATATTATTGTTCGTCCGTGGTCAATTTCAATTGACGGTTCAGGAATTCGCGAAACATTCCATGAGTTATCTCCACACACAGACCAACCAGAGGAAAACGGTTGATACTCGCTGAAACTGCTTCCGGCTGGCCCTATGATAGGCGTCATCCGATTAAAAACAATAAGTAATAAGGAAGATGTACCTGTTTGAACACTCAATTTATCCATCTAATCGAGGCATCGGCGGCCATGTTTTTTTCAATTCTGACCACGTGATTCCCCGCATTGAGTATTGCATCCAACGCTTATTGTATTAATTAACACATCCTAAACAGTCTGGCGTATAAATTTATGGTTTGTTTTACTATGGAAATGCATAATATATGCATAACATTTGTGTTTGATCTAAGAAATAAGCTGAGTTGTCGTTCAATGTCGTCTCCCTTAGTTTTAATCTACGATGATATATTTCTTAGACTAGTAAATTGGCTCGATGAATTTAAGAATGAAATACGTAAAGTAGTAGGTATTACACTCCGATATAGTATCAAATGCAATGTTTCCATATTTTATTTACTCACAAGTTTGTTGACTTTGAATTGGGATTCTTTTGAAACGTCTGTGGGTCGAGATAAGTTTTAATTGATTATCAAAATAGGTTGTAGGTAATTTAGACAAAATGCGACGGTTTGAAAAAAGCCTGCACTTTATTACGTATATAAAGTTTTTTTGAATCGTTACAGCTAAATATTATAGCTAAAGATACCCAATGTACAATTATTTACAGAAATCGTAATTTGTGTTAACTTTTCATATTTATAACCACTATTGTGGATATGGACCTTAAGTGAATTAAATAGAATTATTTCGAAAAGATATTATAATAAGAGCGCTGTAGTAATATATAATTTAAGCCATTGGGAATAAATGACATTTTTTTCCTTAGAAATAACGGTAATTAGTTGATGTCTTTATGTTCCCATGATATTCAAAATGTGCGGAAGACTAAAGCATAATGCACTAATATTTTGCGGTGTAACTCTAACATATCGATATCATTCCCGCACATAATTTATTGGTTTATTAAATTTTATGGAACTAGTACGGGCATTACATTTTTGGTCATGTCTTTTAAATACCACAGAAAGGCATGTACGACAAAATTTGAGTAGAAGGTTGATACAAATAATTCGGAATTGTGGGCATTTTCGTTTTTCTTGCCTGTTCTATAATTCTTTTTAATATTTAGATTTACTACCCCTGTAATTCTCAAAACTAAACTTAATGCGTACGATATAATTTGAGAATGTTTGAAATCAGGGAAAGCTTCGCATTTTCCGTAGCGACTTATACCCCCCTCCCCCCCCCCAAAAAAAAAGAGAGAAAATATGCTGCCGACGTTTGTTAAAGGATTGAGATCTTATTATATTTGTTTAGTAAAACACAATTATGCAGGTATCTTTGCGAACACGTTTTTTGTTAGAAGCTTACATGTTAACTACTAAGCAGTATGTATCTACAATTTATGATAAAAAACATAAAGCATCTCACGTTAACTACTACGCAAAACCTATTTACAATTCACGATGTTATCCAATTATGCTTCACATATTTCAACTATGGTCTCTGGTAGCTCCTTGCTTTTCTTATTTGGTATGAATCTTATATAATTCATCAGTGCGTACTGCATTATCGCAAGCCAATTCATGGTAATGTGGCAAGTGATCAAAGGCACTATGATTGAAAATAACTTTCATTAATGCAGGTCATCCTCTAAACGTATGTCTATAAGCCCCATTATTTGTATAGCCGAGGAATCATAACATTTGCTTAACCAGTAAAATGCAGTCACATATAACGCCATATTACATGCGGCGCATCATCATCGCTATTTCAAGGGTGTTTTTCCGTGCGTTTTGAACTGGGTAAACTATGAGTAGTATATGTCGATATGCGTTCAACTATCATAATGCTTTGTACAATTCCTGCTATTCCATCTATATATGCAGTACTTAGCAGTAAAGCCCACGTTTAAACATTAACGTTTAAAAAATATAATTGATTAATTGGCACATATTCAATATTATTCTTAAGTTTGAATTTATACATTCATGAAATAACCGGAATACATATTCATCAGTGAGGTAGCGTTCTAATTTCATCCCACTGTCCGAACATGCAATCGGAATATACACTTGTGCCGATATGAATTTAAACTCTTAAATGCAATCAAATCTTTATTGCTATTGGTCTTACTTGATTTATATCAAGACATCCGAAACAATAAAACAAAAACAATATGCAACTCTGAATGAGGCATACTAAAAAACTAACAAATACAAACCAAATATAAAAAGAAAATAACGGTTTTAAGGTCAAGTTATAAACCATATTAGAGCACACATTCGCACTGTTCCGGTTCCGATGATTGAAAGCTGATTTTAGAGCATTGAAAAATGGGAAACTTCTATCGCAATAATTGTTAAATTTGTCATAAACATTGTTATTTTATATGCCTGTTATTGAAATAACTCGTTATTTGTTTTCCAATAAACATACTCAAGGGCTAGAATAAATGTAATTAGCTTGTTATGCGAAAGTATATGCAAGAACAGATATTCGTAATGTTGAATGTTTTATGACCTTTTGATCCGCATTCACAATAGAATGACGGATGAATGCTTTTTATTTAAATATCTCTTGAACATAGTGCCTCTAAAACGATCATAATTTATTTCTCCTTCGACGTTCTGCATATAATAAAAATGTGTTATTGCAACAAAAAGTAATCATTTATTCGATCACTAAAACCGGCGAATTCTAAAATAGTACAAGACTATTGCCAAACTGCTAATTGCTGATCGAATATGGGTCAAATAACACGGTACTAATTTCAACCGAATTGCAGAACCGAAAAAACGCCATATCGTGATTTCGTTTTACAACTGCGTACGAGACTTCTTCGGGATCGTGTAAAGAAAACGTTTATGGCTTGGCATTGAAACGAATGGTCTTGAATATGTTTATGAGGCTGTTAAGAAAGTTTAAACTTTAATGTTTGGATGTAATGCATGGTAAAAACATGTGGTAGTGTCCGCAAGTTTTGTCACAGTGTATATCGAATCATGAAGACTAATATTGGTCTAACCCTCAGAAACAATAACCAACCATAATAATGTAAAGCTTGCAGTTCTGATATTTTGGAAGGAAAATTGATTTCATCACAGAATCAGACAATTCTTACAGTAATCGTGCAAAGTCATCGTCTATGTCAATCAATATATACTGTAGGTACAACTCCTTTAGAAAATAGTATCAGACCTTAAAGTTATCATTATATACGTTTGTCTTTTTCTGACATGCGCACGGCATAAAACAGAAAGAACTCAAATCTGGAATAAAATAGACTTATAGATACTAAATGCAACCATAAATCTAGATGTTTGACCACAAGGAAAATAAATCGATGAATCTTGTAATTCAGCGACGGGCAAATCAATATTGTCTAACATTGTCATATCCCAACTGATTGACATGGCATTGGCATCTTATTGGAATGTGAAATATTTGTAATCTATATATTAACAAACATCACAGGACAGGAAAGAAGCATATTCCACACGATTCATAACCACATATTACCAAATCGAGTAATTAAATCAATCTCATGTTACAGTTCGTATTCGTTTGACCAGATGAGATTTTCACGTGATGTCATTTACTTTTCCTCGTTTGAGTGTATTTGCTTATATTTAAAGGGGCTAAAGCTTCAATATTTGATACAATTGAATAAACAATCAAAGTTTACGGAAATTCTTTATTAGTCAATATATATTGTGCAGAAACATGTTTAGCAGGTAGCTTCTTTGCTTTTATTTCCTGAATAATGTCTTGAAGCAAATGACAAAATGTATTGAGATTATAGTCTTTAGTATTAATAGTACGTTAAAACATAACGTTTTGTATTCTAGTCAATGTAATGCATCAGTTATGTAAAATATTTTGATTGAGCTTTTGTTAGGAATTAATAAATAGTATGTACTGAATGAATGACCTTCGCGGGTAAATGCAATAAACACTATGTTAAGTTACATTTTAATATACAAAAAGTTTGCTATTTTAAGGCCATACATATTACTCATACATGAAAAGAACGGGTTTAAAACGAACGCGCTTGAACTTACAAATTACTTATCCCCCTTTAAAGACCGTAATCTTTAAAAACCGTAATGCAGAAGGCTGGAGGACTTGGGGTCTCCCAGTAGCGTTAGGATATAGAGGCATTACTGCCCCGTCTTTCAAGCTAGAATTGAACTACATTAGACTCAACGGAAAAAGTGTGAAAGTGTAAAGAGCTCCTGCTTCAAGGCAGAGGAAGCAGAGATAGCAAAAGCGTACCATCCCAATATTATTCCCCTGAGTCGGGAGATCCTATTATTGCACTGGGGGTCGAAACGCTTGATTAATGTGACATCTGTGATGAATATGATTGCAGCATTTGATTTTGTATTTTTGCAAATGCTGATTTAAAATGCAATTTATGCTCAAGCTGGCATTCAGCATTTAAAGTCGATACTTTCTTAGTCTCATTGATTTTTTAATAGCTATCATCTTTTAGTTTTTATGTCTCAGGTCGCATAATAATCGATCGTTATTTACACATAACGTGTGATCATACCGATGTGTTTAATATTTAAACTCATATGTGTTATTACATTCAGTATTGTGATTAAATCAGGATTCAAGGGAAATCTTTCGAATTAATACTCAATTTGCCGCTATGATAAGCTTTATTGGATATAACTCTAATATATAATATTAGAAATACTGGACATAAGATAAAAACTAGATGTTTTCTTTTTTTAGTGATTTCCTTCATTTCAATTTATCAAAAAATCGATCCTTGTATCAATACAGAAATACGAAAACCCCAAAACCCACCCAGACATTGATTTATCCATACATCGTATAATACGCTGATTTTCTGAAAATAGTCACATCAATTATATTTATATTGGTTTTCAAGCACATTTCGTGCCCAGCCAGTATGGTAAATCTTCCTTTGGTCATGCAGATGCGTTTTGTACTCGAACACTTTCAAAACCTCTCCTCATTTCCACAAACAGTGGCGACGTGAATGGTAACATGTGCTTGCCTGATATTAACACTGTGCATCACAGACGCTGGTGTCAATTGATTCATGTTTGGACACACAAACAAATTCACCATTCGGTTGACGAAGATTCGCTTTCACACACACATTATATTTACATATTCTTTGGACAATTGCAATACGGTCTATTTTCCTTACATTTGTTGCTTCTGCAAATTCTTTTGACCATTAAAATAACGGCTATTTAGTTTCAAAGTGTGAGCTTATTTACCAACTTATTGATTGTGAAGTTACCACCACGGTTTAATTTTTTTTAAGTGGAAAGTAAAGAAGCTATACAATTTCGCAAAAAAATGGTCGCACATTAAGATTGTCCTGCTGTGGAAGTTTGAACGAAATTTGCCAAGAGTTTGTAGCGGGGTTCAGATTACCATAACAAATAATGGAAAGAGTCAAGCTGCTATAACAATTTACCAAAGACATCGCATCCAAATATCCATTCCTTACGATATTTTATGGCTTAACTTTTCTGAACAAATATAATTGACATACCGACACAGGTCAGGGAATATACGTTGTAGAGATCGCTGTAAACGTTAAAATTAGGTATACGTAGCGAAGGTGAGCACACTCGGATCGTGTAAGATCGTTTTAATAATATAAACTAACTGATCTGATTGTTTGTGCTCAATGAGGGGTTGTATGCTTACCCAGCCTCGTACAATATAATATTCCATACATATGGTTCATCATAAGGTAAAGCTGACTGGGTCAAAAAATTGGATTGATTAAGTTTTTAAATATGCATTCATCATGGAATATCATGGCCAGGACATGCATCTGTTAGTGTCTAGAAATACGGAAATGCGAGGAATAAATCGTTACCAAGCACACGGTGCTGTCATATTGATATGTAAGAAGTCAGATTTTACGATGATATCTAATACTTTTAATCATATGTCAGTACACATTGAGTTCACAATTAGAATTTCCTTGGAGAATACAATACAATTCATTTTCATTTCTCGCTAAGTGGCTCTGACCTCTAAGTTTTACAAAAGCTGTTCTGTAGAGTATGCACCTTAAAACTTCAAATTCATAGCGAGAAGAAACCCAATACGATTGACGTGCTCACAAGAAGTTAAATACACAATTGTATTTAAGATGGTATATGTTTCTTCTTCTTCAACTGATTTTTTCTGCCAGGAGATATGTAGAAGTTAAGTGTGTTTTTGCCTTTCTGTCTTCTTTATATGAAAAAAAACCAACACACTAAAACGTTGGTAACGACACTCTGGCCTTAACAAATCAACACACAGTTGCACGTCCTTACTTTTGTAAGAATAATCTGTATTACCGATAACGATAGTCATTTACTCTTCAAATATTATGCTGAAAAAAGATAACAATTGCAAATATTTTTAAATAGATTGCTGTTCGATAAGGTTCATACAGAAACACACTTATCTATGATTTTTGTGTCGACTTATGTTTTATTGCAATCGTCCGGATATCTGCTGATTGTTGCCTTCATATAATGTACGCCACAGAGCAGATATTAGTTAAACACGAGGTCAAGTTCGTTCCGAAATCGGTGATATTTGCCATCGCCTACATATTAACTGTCGGATGTCGCTCAAGTCTGATCCAATCACGAGAAATAAGACAAGCCTCGCCATTAATTGTATTCTAACCTTCGCCTCATGTATTTAAAACAGGCAGTAACAAGTCTCTCTCTTCTCTCTCTCTCTCTCTCTCTCTCTCTCTCTCTCTCTATCTCTCTCTCTCTCTCTCTCTCTCTCTCTCTCTCTCTCTCTCTCTCTCTCTCTCTCTCTCTCTCTCTCTCTCTCTCTCTCTCTCTCTCTCTCTCTCTCTCTCTCTCTCTCTCTCTCTCTCTCTCTCTCTCTCTCTCTCAGTATATATATACTGAGAAAACACCCGCTCTATTAGTAGTTTACCTGATTTATCTAATTTATCTATCTAAGAAATATAAAATAACCAAAATGATTAGCGCATTATGTCCAAGGATTCTTTTAATTTCATTTGACCACTCTTTGCCGAATCGGACCAAAATAAGATGGATTTATTTTTTCAACTTAGGGGACTTTGCTTCTGCTTGTTTGACTTGAGGTTCAATATATAAATATAAAAAAACACTGCCGACGGTTCACATACCATTTTGTTTGAATGACCAAAATGGCTACATTTTACAGGTGCGTTCAATTTACCAGCTTTCAGAAATATCTCGATTGACCATATATCTTGTCTGAAGAATATTATTCAACAAGTCGTAATAACTTGACTGAACTTCAATATTTTTATTCCGTATATCCACTAGCTTTAACAACGACATTCTGAAATTGACCTTAATTAATGGCAACTCAATTCACGTTGACGTTATACGTTAGGAACGAATATATATATTCATTACGCATAAGATTAACTATTTAATTGATACACGAACAGTACCAAGCGCTATTAAATGAACATTGACGAAAAGTCTTGTGATTATCACCGATGAAAATAATTGAATATTTAAAATGGTAATTTGTACAACTCATTGGCTATCCATTTACGACCAGCTAAGTACGTCTCTGATGACACATTTTGATTCCAATTTGTAATCGTGGTTGAGAACCCACTGTATAAATTGATGGATTTCAATGTACACAACATTGAAACGTTGTATGTGTTTAGCCGCAATTGTGCTTATACACCAACTGTTCCTATATGGTTTCGTTTCATGTTTGTTCACACACATATTTTTTTGTATACTTAAGCGTTTCCTACTCTCCATGGGATATTGAACCGTGTTTGTTGATTCAACATAAAATACCTTATACATTTTTTATTACAATGTATCCCCGTTGTTGGAGCAATGTATTGATCACACGACATGGATCACCCTCAACATTGTGAGCACAACTTAGGGCAACACCATTCATATATTTTAAAAAGTTGAATAAAGATAACTAATTAACAATTTATACGAAATTACATAGTGCATGTCAACTTTACTCTACGCAACAATGCAAACATGAACACATGTTTCACCGCTTCAAAATGAAAGAGATTACGACAGAAAAATTAAAATTGGAATTGTATTTGTATGGCCAAAAGCATCATACAAAACAATTATTAAGTAATAACCATGTATCACTGTTTTACTTACTAATGTTCACTATTTATGTTTTATTAAAATATATTCAACTAAATGTGTTATTATTTCTTCATATCAAGTATTTTACCTTGCTTCTGAAATAAACATACACAAACACACATACACGTGTATGCAAATTACAATTAAAAGCATTTTGACATGTTAAAGTAGAGTTTGTCCCTAGATTTGAAAATTCTTCTTGAACTTAACTTTAATGGTTTTCCTATATTGTTTTTAGATTTCTCAAATCCATTAAGATATATGGAATATATAATTCACAATGAACGTTCAGGAATGACGTTCTATATATAAACTAAATGAAAGTGAAAAAACACTTTTCATAAAATGCATACCATCCGATATGAACAAATTTAGTTGACATTTTTATTTTTTCAAAACTGCGTTGGAAGCGGAACACGTTTATCACGAAATAATTACTGACATCCATAGTAATGATATTATAACTGTCAGGACCGTACCTATTAACCGGAGAGGGAGTATGGGTTTACCCACCGTCCATCATGTTTGTCCATCTGTCTTGCCGTCTTTCTGTCTTCGTCTGTCTGTCTGTCTGGCTGTCTGTCCGGAGAATTTTTGATTGTGATTTATCTAAAAGTATTGAAATTGCTGGGATAAAATTTAGTTTACGTATAAAGGGAGATACCATAATTATGCCCAACCACCTTTTCCAACATAATGTCAGATCACTGTTATTATAGGTGTTCTGTGTGACAGTCTGTATTCTGTGTGACAGTCTGTAAATCCCTTTAGAATAAACATTCGTTATTTTCTGTATAGGCTGTCAATCTGCAAGAAAGTCATTTATTAGGCCGTTGTCTCGATGCTTAACAGAGATAAATATATACTTTTGAATATCCTAACAATTACACAATAGTTTTTAAGTGTTTGATTTAGATTTTATTTAAAAAACGAAAGTACGGTTGATATTCAAATGGATTACTTTTCTCTTTCCGGGATATTGTTTTAGTATGTTGATGCTGCATTAACAAATATAAGTGTATATGAAGTGAAAACACACAAAATAAACAACGGATGCGATAGACACCTATATACTGTTAGATGCCAATAATATCACTTTAAGTTTAAACATTAAATTCGAGGAGCGTTTGTTTGTCCCTACTCTGTAATTTCATTAGTGCCAACATGCTGGTTGTTTGTAACGATTGCAATTAAATTCAATTGGAAGCCTCTGATCTTAGATATCTTATCGTTTAAGCAGCATGTAATTAACATAATCTGACACGCGTTTTGAATTCAGGACCTATTTTGTAGAAGTCAACAAAGAAGTTCAAATGTATGTCGCTTATATAAAGGCAATCATATGTAATTGAGTGTTGTATTATTATATTATTATTATATTTCATAAAATCGAAATTTGCATTTTATATAAACCGCCATCTGAACTCGATTTTAGTAGATGAGTTTTTAAAGGTTTCAAGCGGTGATGAAAACGTTTAAGAAACTATATTATTGCATTATTCGGAAAAAGTCAAACATGGCTCAAAACATGTATGTTGATATCGAGTAGTTTTAGCTGTCTGTTACATAAAAACATTTATTGATGTACATTTATTTATTTATTGTATTAGTTTATAATTTTCTTAGATCATTGAAAAAGGATGACATTGGTATTAAACCACGCGGTATTGCATTTCATACTCAAAATGTTCTTTCGCAATTGAAGCATTTTCTAACTTCTAAATAATAAAAAAAAGCAAGCTCTTCGACGATAAATTCACATTGTGAGTGAAAATTAATAGAAATTTGAACAAACCCTTTTAATAAATTATTATACTTGCCTTAATTTTATAACATTTCTAAATAAACAAAGACGAATAATAACTGCATCCACCATCAAACCATAACCGGCGTGCAAAATGTCAAACCATTTGAAAATATTGCCCATTTAAGAGTGAGGTAATTACACTAATAGTCGATGTTGAATAGTCTTGTTTTTTATCTGTGAACAAATATGGTGTCCAAGTGATCAACTTGTTTATTTTTTGACAATACATTGTTCAGTAAATTTACCAAAGGTATGTTTTTTCTTGATAAAATGTAACGTAATAATAATTTTGCCCGTACCACTGCAAATAAATGTATTTTTAAAATAAACAGTGCAGGAGTATTTACATTAATGTACATGTTCTATGCAATATTGATAGTCGAAAAGTGTGAAATAAAATAAATTAGATGCTTATTCATATTAGACAATAAATTTGATACGCATACATATCTTCAATACATTTTAAAGAAGCCTTATGATTTTGTATTCACAACACATCTACATTAAAGCAAACGCAGCGAACATTTATCCATTTCTTACGAGTTTCCTTAACAAAACGCTATCGACCTTGGTTAAAACAGGCTTTTAACGCGCCATTCAACATTGTTGGAAAAACTTTATTGGATGTAACTTATTGTCACGTATGCTAATATCTATAATGTGTTGCTATTTACTTAACATGCCAGTCAAGTGTTGTAACATCACTAGTAGTTATGTCGTGGTGTTTGTAGGGTCAACGCTTTCATAACCTCTCATCGTTTCAGAAGACTTTGATAAACCGCATGGGAACAGGTTTCTGCTGAATAACAGGAATATGACAGGATTGCAGGCGCTGTTGAGGGGATATAAGCGCTGCAGCACGATGTAGTAACGAACATCCAGCAAGTTGATTTGGTAAACGTCAAGGATGTGAAACACTGTTGCCGGCAGCCAGCAAATAAAGAACGCTGAAATGTTTTAGAAACACAATTACATATTATTTAATATGCGCAGTATTGTTTTTTGCTAGGGTGGTGCGGTAGTCGAGTGGTAACACACTAGTCTACCATTCCAGAGGTCCACGGTTCAATTCCTGGTCGGGGCACTGGAAATTTCAGAAATGCTTCAAGTGTTTCCCACCAAACTAGAGATGAACTGGTATGAAACCCAGGTAATTATCGGATGTTTCGGTGCTATACACTGAGCACGTAAAGAAACCAAGGGATCTTTTCGCAAAGAGCTAGGGTATCGCACCCGGATTCCTTGTATATCAATACTGTCTTATATGCATACTGTCTCTTCAGCAAAACCAAACTACCCCATTGGAAATAAGTGCTTGCACTTTGATGGGTTATCCTTGACTGCAAGGTCTAAATAATTTAAAAAAAAAATCCGCTGTAAAGATAATTGTATTAAATATCTGACGGATAAGCATACTTGAACACATATGAAGGTATTTGTATGATTAAGTATCATGCACTGCGAATGAATTCGCTTATCTATTGGCTGAGCACTTTGACCGTTAAACAAATTGAGTTAGGTTCATTTATATATTTTTTTTTCAGAAAACAATAAAGTTCCATAACTTTAATTCCAAAGTCCCTAATCTTCTGATTAGTTTGTCCAAATAATTGAAGTTATTAATCATCTAAAAATTTAATAAAACTTATAGCTATTGGTAGAAATTCCAAAATACAATCGCTTATTTACCATTCTTTACCCACTCCTGTTTGTCTATACCCTTTAATACACATGACACTTACACTGATTGCAGATATTAATACATATGCAATATTAGCTACCACTATTAAGACAATGCAAACCATGTACCGATAGTAAATCTAGTATTTTTATACGATTTATATTTAATGTTGCTAAACTGGTATATAATGGAATACAATACGTTTAAACAAACTGTTCGAATACAAATAACACATTGGATTTAAGTACCATCTTGATATTAAACGTTCATTATGTGGTTAAATGCATTCTTTTGAAAATATTGTTTATATGCCTTTGTTTTATAATACTTCTTTTAAAAAAGGCAATGGATCTTTATTTAAAAAAATACTTGTATGAGTTAGGTATGCGATGTTTGTGGCCTATTGAATAGTTTTGTTTTGCCTGCAAAGAGTGTTGTTATATTTCAGAATCGGAAATATATGCATCATGACGGTCACTTATGATATAATTTTGTGATCCAAATAAACTTGCATAGTAAAATAAAGCGAATAATTGTTTTAATGCACATGTCAAACTTATATATTCCTTTTGATGTTGTTGCAATGCAAACTCTCGATGCAACTGCCAACATGACATGTGTCATATGCTTCATACCTCAAATTTTGTTAGTTGTGTGAAATATTGTTACGGAGGTGCAGACTAATTCTAATGAGGTTCAACAATATATTGCAGTAGAGTTATTATATTTTAATCAAGTGCATAATTTAGTGGTTATATTTGTAATGTGGTATCAACTTTAATGATGTACATCATACATTAAAATACAATTAAAAAAAGATTCTTACCAAAGCATATTATCAAAGTCATCTTTATTGTTTTGATTCTTGCTTTTGGTAGTAAACCATTGTTTTTGGTTTTGTGACATGGCTTGAAAGTAGAATCTGCAATAATAAACATATCATTTCATAGGCATATCATTCTGGCTTAAAATGTTACTTTAACGCTTTCTTAAAATAGTATTTGTTATGACATGCAAATTGTATACTCATTTAAAGTATAAACATATTCAAACTAAGTAAAGCACTTTACAATAAAGATTGCATCCGAATTAAACAATTAATGTACATGTACAAGTAATCAGATTTTGCATTCTTTATTAGTGTCCCGTTATATTTATTATTAGTTAACCCTATGATAAATTGTGTCAATGTAAATGTATGTTAATTACATACATTTTCTCTATTGATTACATGCTATTGTATTAGAAACCGACCATAGTAAATGTTCTATTGAGAGCTAAGAAACAGTGACCAACATGTGGCAACTAAGAAACATGCCAAATCTTGGAGACAATACTACGTGTTGGTTATTTTCGATGCAACAATCGTAGCTTAACCTTCTGATATAATGTTCATTTCTGTAAGATTTTTGCTTTCCCTCCAGTGCTTCCAGACCACAAGCGTGATGCCAATGTAGCAGACTGAGACAGCGAGGAATGGAACAAAGAACACTAGCAGCAGTGTGAACCCGACATAAAGCTGAAATTTAATTGTAACCAATTGTGACATATTTTTTTATATAAAAATACCTTATTGAGCAATTAAAAAAATATAAAAACTATTTTTAATAAAAATTTCGTGACTTAGTACCATTTTTTGGTGAAGTTCAAAGTTTTCATTATTTTTATTTAAACAATATCATTTGAATGAACATACAGTATTAGAAACGTGTTTATTAATACAACACGCACATTTCCAATTAAAGCGATATATTTTGCGAAATAAGTAAAAACAATGATTTGTGACACACATTTTACACGAGATCTTTATTAAAATTAATTCAACAATTGTATTTAGTATGGTATGTAAGTCAGAGTCTTGCGAATCTAAATGTTGCTTTGGCAAATTACTTTTCACAGTGCGTATGTATGGTGTTGTTTGAAACAATTTATTTCCTTCTGCAAAACTATTTAGAAGAATGTTTACACACCTTCCATCCAAGGTCTGTTGTGATAGTTATGTCACAGTAGTATGTAGTTTCATAAAGAACAGCGCCCGTGTACGGAAACGTCCACACAGGGACCAGAAGGGCCATTACCCATGAGCCGATAATTATGGCCTTGTAGGGACGATACTCTGCAATTTGAAAAAGTTGAAAACAAAATTGCGACTAAGTACAAAGTCAAACACAAAAAATATAGGTACTCTTACTGTTTGTAAAATGCCCTTTCTATATTGATTAACTTATATAATTCACTTTATGTATAATATGTACAAATGTATAATGTGATATTTAAATTACAGAATCAAATAACGTTAACATTAATTTAGCACGCTTATATTCGAATCTAGACGTTACGAAACTTTTTTATCAAATCATAGAACTGATATGTTGATTGCGCAACTGAAGAAAAGCATGTGTATTTCACATAATATACCTCCAGTAATTGCCCTCAGCGGATATCGTACAGCCAAATAGCGGTCCACGCTCATTCCAATAAGAAGATTGTTGGACACGATAAGGACCACAAACGTAGAATAGCGCCAGGTACGACACATGACGTCACCCAAGAACCACTCCCCTCGCAAAATACCGTTGAATACCCCGTCACCAAGGACGCTGACTAAGCCGACACAAAGGTCTAAAATATGAGAGTTAATAGAATGTTCAGTTCAAATATCGGACAGCAGTGCTATAAAAAACCTTTGATGGATTTCTTCCATAAAACATACCTTGCCTACGTACTGCAGTAGTTTTGATAATGGCTTTACATAGAGATCACATATTTACAAATTATACTAGTACTTGTTTTTGGCATAATGCGAACCACCATTGCTAATGTGTTTAAACTATTCAATACAAAAAATATTGAGAAACAGTCACTGCACTGTACATTTTGCAGCATTAATGTTTATTTAAATATGATGTTAAATTATAGCAAATGCTGTTGATGCAGAAATTATTATGTTTGACTAATGGTCAATTGATAACTTAACTGAAAATAACCTAACCGTGCATTTCAAATGTAATTACCAGCAATAGCAAGATGGAATATGAAGAAGTGAAGCCTGTTGTTGCCTTTCTGTCGTGCTAAGATGAAGATGACAAGACCGTTGAGAAAGATGATGACTGCCGCCATCAACAGACATACCACTGAGATGGCAACATACGTTACCTGCAAAAGAAATAAATTGCTCTGTGAAGAGGGGGTTTAATGAATGTGCGTAAAGTGTAGTCTCAGATTAGCCTGAACAGTCCGCACAGGCTTATCAGAGATGACACTGTCAACCTTTCCTGGATTTTTGCAAAGACAAGACTATCTGCAAACGAAAAATATCATAAACGCGGAAAGTGTCGATCCTGATTAGTCTGTGCGGACTGCACAGGCTACTCTGGGACGATTCTTTACCCACATGCATTCAACCCCCTACAACTGAACGCTATACGTCTTGACATGATTGTGAAGTAATTATTTGTTTCACATTGGTAAATAAAGCGCCAGCTAGAATCGGGTCACGTGTTGGTAGATTTGCATGTAGATATTGTTGCTATTTAATATGTAGAAACGATTCAGTCGGTGATTTTATCCTATTCGTCTAACATCAAAGAGTTTAACGGATCAAATATGGTAAGCTACATTATATGTTCGACCATTCATTTGTGTTTGTAAAATGCTTTTATAAATCTTACATGATTATTTAGCATGTTACTGATCATTGTACGAAAGATGTTAAAACGCAATAGCTCGTGTAATTAAACCTGATTTCAGAGATTTTAACGGTGTATAATTCCCAGGACAGTTTTCCAAGATTTTTTTATCATTTTCTCATCCATCTTTACATTAAACAGTTAATTGGAAGCAATACTCATAGCGATAATATGAATATATAAAGACCGAGGCGAAACGCTTTCAAATGAAACGAACTTGATGAACGCATTTATTTAAATTAAGACTCAAATAAAGACCTTATTGCGAAACGCATTACCAATACGTCGATTTATCTCACTGATCAGTATCTGTTTTATATAAAAAGGCAGTTTATTTGGCTTATTTCTCGTAGCTGTTAATTACTTGTTTCCTTGTAGGTCAGGCCCTTTACTATATATGTAGCAACTCAAAATCGAGCCTAGTGGCATTTGGTCCCGAGATTATATTGACTGTGTAAGAGTATGAATATTGCAACTGAGCAGCGAGTATTTGTGTTATAACCAAAGCCGGGACTTGCACCCAGATTTCTTCTCCCTCGAAGAAGGAAAAGCGTTCTGCGTTGAACTACTGTGGTTGTGTTAACACGTTTCATACAAGCTACATGATCAAGAGGTGTCACTCAACGTTTTATACGGGCTTGTGACCGTTCTTTTCACAGCAAAATGAAAAGAGCCGCTTTACCACCTTGCAATATGCAATACGGACTAGCATACTAGCAAACAATATAGCCTTTACTTTTGCCATGCATTAACGAAGAAACATTGGCCTTTCGGCGATGGCTAAACCTCAGAAATCCCATTTAAATAGATATTTTTTTCACATCTTGCAGAAATGTTCTGTTGCATAATTTCTCAAAATATCCTAAATCAGATAATATACAATAACATGTGGACATCTGTTCCAGTATCTTGCAAGACGAATAACTATTTGTGGAGCTGTAACATAGCACAACATTAGATATGTTACTGCCTTTCAACTGTGTTATTTTATCAAATATATTTCATTGATCAGACACGACAGATTTTCATTTCAACTTCACGTGAACAAAACACGTTCGTATCAAACTGCAAAATCGCATTGTAGTGATTGCAGACCAGCTGCTGCTGAGAATTTTCTTCTACTATACGAATGTGCCTACATATCTGTTACATCAATGCATCATATACTAGTATTTTATCTTACAACCAAACCATAGCATTGAAGTAATACTGCTTTTCAAACAGCGCTTGTTAATATCAACCTAGGTAGCAAACTATGCGATCGAGTGTAGATTTGGCCAAGAGGCAAAAGTAGTTAATATCGCAAACTGTTATGTATATAGATTTTTTTCATCCATATTTTGTATTATGTGTGAAACAAAACTGCAAACTACTGTGTACACTCGAAAGCTTACAAACGAGATGATTGACCAGCGCTTGTCAATATCAACTCAAGTAGCTAACTATGCGATCGATTGTAGATTATATAGTGTGTTTTGTTCGTATATTCTACAAGCGCAATATAAAGCCTAAATACTGTTGAACGTTTATGTTAATGTGCCTCACTGAAAGACAAGTTATACCAATAACGAACCGTTGTACAAAATGTGTATGCAGTCAAAAGCGAGTAACTGCTTTACGTTTACGAGTCACTCAATGTAAGTCTCAACACGAGTAGTTTATTTCGTGCAATTAATGTTCAACGCAACACTTAGTAGCATAGTTTGTGGCCGTATGGCAAAAATCGATTGTATTCCTTAAATAAGGATAGGATGATGAATATTGCTATTGAGCAGCGAGTAGTATTCGTGTTATAACCAAAGCCGGGACTTGCACCCAGATTTCTTCTCCCTCGAAGAAGGAAAAGCGTTCTGCTTTGAACTACTTTGGTTTTGTAAACACGTTTCATACAAGCTGCAGAGTGTAGTTTTGCTATGATTTGTGTACTGACTCGTGACCGTTTCTCCTATTTGAGTACAAGAAATGTCGCTTTACCACTAAATGTTTGTTTAACTTACTGTCGTTTCAAAATGGGAACATTCGTATTGTTCTGTACAAACATTTGAGTTGTTGAGTTTCGAATACGGCTGTATTGTAGCGAAACGTTTCAGATCGGGATAAAACTACATGCAACTTTTAACGCAAAATTGCTTTGCACAATTTCAAACTTCATGATCATACATCGAAAGTTATGAAACTGCGTATATAGTTTTTATTTATTTTGCTAGCGAAATTTTAACATTTCATTGAATAACGCAAGTTTATGGCCATGTGGTGAATTTCATGAAAGTCGCTTAAACTGATGTATATACTTTTTCATCATATCATCTCAAATGGAAAGTCAAAATAATCCCTAAACGTCATTTATGTAGTGTGTTTTGTTCGTATATTCTACAAGCGCAATATAAAGCCTAAATACTGTTGAACGTTTATGTTAATGTGCCTCACTGAAAGACAAGTTATACCAATAACGAACCGTTGTACAAAATGTGTATGCAGTCAAAAGCGAGTAACTGCTTTACGTTTACGAGTCACTCAATGTAAGTCTCAACACGAGTAGTTCGTAAGGCGCAATTAATGTTCAACACAACATTGAGTAGCATAGTTTGTTGCCATATGGAAAATATCTTATATCGGTTAGTCATTCATATAGTTTTTTTTATCATTTTACCTCAAATTCAAGTTTGAAAGTTTTTTGCTTTGTACGTTTGCAAGCTAGTGGTGTCACTCGGCGTTTTTACGGACTTGTGACCGTTCCTCTTGTCTGAGTACAAGAGAAGTCGCCTTCCCACCCCAGCCCTAGCAGACTTAAACCTAACAATTTGAACAATGCGTGTTATCAACCGGTTGGTAGCCTTATCAAATGCCATCGCGTCCTCGGACTCGCATACGCATCGACCCACGTCAGGTTCTAAAGCTTGCGGGCAATAATGAGTGTCCCTCGCGATAGATTGAGGAGCCTTGCCAGAGTATAACGACAGCATGGATAACACATGTTAGAACCGAAAACCGAGGCGTTTCCCCTCAAGTGCTATCGGTTCGCTTCGCAACTTGTGGAGTCGGTCTATTGACACCTACATACCTCGGTCGCCCATACTCAGTCAATTAACCGCTGTTGTCTTTCTGCTTGCCAAATAGCAGTCAAAACAACCTTACATTGATCTAGCCAGATTGGAAACTACGAGCGAAAACTAACTCGCCCAAGCGAGTGACCCGCTCCCGATTCGAGCAAAACCTCACCTAAGCACTATCGACCCAAAAAACGCCAGTAACACTGCTCCGTTACTAGGGAGCCTTGCTAGTCAACACAAGTAATTTGCAATCCTGGCTAGAGCAATGAGTATATTCGGACTGGTGTACCACCATGTGATTGTCTGCGCTTAAATTGTTGGTATTTGATACTTAGAGTCTCTTGTGCCAAAGTTTTGTTTGATTTTGGTAATGCATAGTTAATACATCGTTAATACACAAACACATACATCAATACATCAATACATCAATATTGCTGGCCAGCACAATAAAACAAGGAAAAAAAAGGTAGGAGAACAATCTCCTTTATTTTTCATGTAAAAACATAAACATAAACATACACACTGTCAACACTTGCCACTTGCAACACCGAGTTCGTTTCAGTGCAGAATGTACACATTTTTCGATCGACACACATTCGCAATGTTACATGGATTCACAAAGTTACATGGATTCACAAAGTTGCACTGATGTCCATACACGGGCCAATGTTCAAGTTATCGGTGCGATGGACCCACGGTTTTGTCGCAGCTATACGCCACACGTATGTATTGACTACTCGGTGTCCACATCAAGGTTTGCAAATTGGCACTGAAAATAGAAAAGCAAATTGTGTTAAACAGTAAACGATGAAAGTAAACAGCCTGAAATGATAAAAACATGCATGTGTAATATACCATGTATCAAATAAAATAGTAAACACAAACTGCTAAAGAAAAACACACAACTCTACCAACTGTTTGACTGATACTTACTTTTTTGTATTGTGTTGCATGTTCAGGCGCCTTGCTGTTACTGCTCGTCTTGCAGTAGAGCTGAAATGAAATGAAAAGCATGATCAGAAACTTTCACTGTGTTTGTACAACTTACAATTTATGTGCACAATTTTGCATTTAAGTATAACATAACATTAAAACAATCTCAATCAATTGTTCAACTAATACTCACTTTTTTGTTGTGTTGTTTCCACAAAGGCGCCTTGTTGTCACTGCTCGCCTGGTAGTAAAGCTGACTCGTCAAGTAGTAGAGAACACTCGTCTAGCAGTAAAGCTGAAATGAAATCGAAAGCATGATTAGAAACTTTTGAATGTGTTTGTACAACTTAAAATTTATAAACACAATATTGAACTGTAACAGTAAACATGAAACAGATAACAATTTTACTTACCTATGTTGTCTTCGCTGAAATACAAAAGTCATGTTCATAGCAATCATAGCATATTTACACACAATGAATACAACTCAAAACTTTTAGTAAGAAACTCAGTACTTACTTTGTATTTTGTATCCAATCCCTCTGCTGGCAATCTTCTTCAGTCCACAATCGAGCTGAAATCAAGACTCAATGCATACATGTAAATTTTGCCAAATAACAAACAGAACTGTGAACCAAAACTTGAACTAAACAAAACTAACTTTTCAACTGTTATGGTACTCACCTCTGGCAACTGAAATCATACAGACATTTTGCATAGCACAATACATTTTTAGTTTGAAGATAAGAATGATTTATGAACATTTTACTTACACAAAGCATAAATATGAAAGACATGATATGATGAAAAAAAACAATATGTATACAAAATTATACATAAAGAAACACACTATACTTACCATTGCTGACCTGAAATTGAAAAAAGCACATTTTGTTTAGCAGAATACAAGTCATCAAAACAGTTCAATATGAAAATTAAAGAAAGTTTGTGTACTTACCACAGCCATACTGAAATGAAAAAGAAACACATTTTACAATGCAGAATACAGGTCATCAAAACAATTCACTATGAAATTATAGAAAGTTAGTGTACTTACCAACAGGCTACTGAAATGAAAAAAACATTAGGCATTGCATAGTAGTATACAAGTCATCAAAACAGTTCAATATGAAAATTAAAGAAAGTTAGTGTACTTACCACAGGCTACTGAAATGAAAAAAACATTAGGCATTGCATAGTAGTATACAAGTCATCAAAACAGTTCAATATGAAAATTAAAGAAAGTTAGTGTACTTACCACAGGATACTGAAATGAAAAACAGACATTTTACAATGCAGAATACAGGTCATAAAAACAGTTCAATATTAAATTATAGAAAGTTTGTGTACTTACCACAGCCATACTGGAATGAAAAAAAACATTTAGCAATGCACAATAATCAAGACTTACCTAGCTGATCTTGAATCATTCTCTGTTTCTCAACTTCTCAGTTGTCCAAAAGTCTGCTCTGTAACGACCCACCATTCCAATCTGAAAAATAGTTAAGCATAACAAAGCACAAAACAAACCAAAAGAATAGTTTACTTACCTCATATTTTGTGCAGGTTTTCAACAGCCAATTTTCTTCTTGAAACCTGTATTCGTCTCTTTTTTGACCCACTGTGGAACAGTCACAGCAATGTAAGTCTGAAACATAGAAGGGCATAACAACATAACATACAAACCAGTATATTTGTTTTGACTTACCTCGTGGCTAGAGTCGAGACACAGCTGCTGAATTTCTTTTCTGTCACAAGCTGTCAAAACATCTCTGCAACATCTCTGCAATTGAAACCTGAAACAGATTAAAACAGAGAAACATTTTGTATACAATATAGTAAACACTTACCTTGTTATAGGCCTGAGTTGCAGCAGTGATTCTTTCTTGAAATCTTCTTCTTTTCCATCACTGCGTGAGAGACCTGAAAAATAGCATGCAGTGCAAAACACATGAGTTAAATTAAACCAAAATTTTGTTTCTACTTACCTTGCTTCTGTAGAGTTGAATCACAGTAGTAGAATTCCTTCTTCAAACACATTTCTCTGTCTACACCAGGAACTTGAATCTGAAACAGAGAAAAGCATCACATCAAATTGTACAACTCAAGTGCATTCATTCAATGCTTACCTACTTTCTGTTGAGTTGTTTCACAGCAGCTGAAATCCTTATTCACTGTTGGCACTGCTATGAGACCATTTCTGCATGTGAAATCTGAAACAGAGCAAAGCAAAGTATGCATGGCAAAAATCAAAAGAACAATTGTAACACTTACCCTGTTTGCAAGTCCCATTCACTTTCTCAGCAATGTTCCTCTTCTTGAATCGTCTTCGTCGCTGACTACAAGTACACCTGAAACATAGCATGCACAAAACATACCATATAAAAACAAAATACAAGTGTTCATACTAAAATGAAACACACTTACCTTTCTGCTTTGCTCAGCTCTGTTCGACTGTCAACTCTTCATGTCATGTCGTATCTGAAACGAACTAAATCAAAACATGCATAGCACACTATCATTGATAAAATATTGAAACAATTGTATGCTTCATAGCTGTGTTTTTTCCACTTTACATCACAGACAACTGGCGATCACAAAAGTAAAGACATTTTTGTTCTACTCAAAGATTAAGCTCACATTCACAAACACCGACCGACAGAGTTTTGTATAGAGTGCTAATACCTAAAACTGTACAAAAAGAATCGACATCAGTTTTCATTCATCATCGTTTATTGAGACAAATTAATACTACAATACTTACCACAGCTCCCTGAAATGAAATAGAAATGTTAACAGCATGCAAACAAATGTTAACCAATATCAAATCATCTATAGTAAATATCAACAAAAGCATTTTGATACACATAGTAAGTGTTCACCATCATAGTACATCATCAGTTAGTTCGACATCCCAAGGTTGCTCAAGTGTAAGTACTGGCTAGCATTTACCCTTTTCAGTAAACCGTCACACATCAGCATTTTTAGACACAAGCACTGATAGATTCAACCCTTGTTATCATCTTTCACAGACTTCTATGAGTAAACAACTGAAAAATATAAAACGTTTGTACTCACTGTTTGGCAGCTCCAAGAAACACGTCTGTACTGCTTGCCATCTGGACATCAACTGAAACAAAACATCTGAAAACACACATACATGTAAAACGTTTTTGAACATAAACCAACACAGATCAAACTTGAATTATCCATCTGTACATGACACACATGAAAAATAGCATAAGTTTACTATCACATTACAGCAGTACAAATGAAAACAAAAATTTGATCGACTTACCTTGCTTCTGTAGAGTTGAGTAACCGACGTGGAAATCTTCTTCCATGTGTAAACCAGTGACTCGAATCTGAAATAAAGTAAAGAACACATTGTACAACTCAAATCAATGAATTAAAACTTACCTTACTTTTGATGAATTGTGTCTCAGCAGTTGAAATCCTGTTTAATTTCTGCATGTGAAATCTGAAACAGAGCAAAGCAAAGTATGCATGGTAAAAATCAAACAAAAACACAGGTTCAACTTACCCTTTGTATGTTCCATCCACTTTCTGACCTATGGTCCTCTTCTTGAATCGTCTTCGTCTCTAACTGCAAGTACACCTGAAACATAAAAGCATGCACAAAACATCCCATATAACAACTATTTGTACTTACCATATGATTGCTTTTCTGTTCAGGTCAGCTTGAAAACCCATCACTGACAACAGCATCTGAAAAATAGTACAACACCAACAAACAAACAAACAAACATAACATATCATAAAAACAGTTTAACACAACAGATATGAGAGCTCTCGCAACCACGTCTGTTCTGTTCGACTGTCCAAAAGCAAGTGACAGTACTTCAATTCACTAACATTGAGAAATTCTAAACTTACCTTCAAGGCTTGTTGAGTAGCTCCAAAAACAAGACTGCTTGGCTCCACTGTTCACTCCAACTGTCATATCATCACTGGATAAGCACTCCTGAAATGTATTAAAACAAAACATGCATAGAACAAACATTCAGTCAAAAGTACTTACCTTTCACTTTGTCACTGCCCTGTGCTCAACTCCAGTCAGCATGACATCTCTGCTTGAAAGTCTGAAACATATAAAAACATGCAATGCAAAACAAACATAGTTACTTACCTTCTAGCATATTGTTGGAGCTCCAGAAAACACGACTGTTCACTCCAGCTGCCAGACTTGAACTGCCAGCACACATCTGAAAATCTGAACAAAGCATTCATGTTCATACTTTACTAGCCGTACAATTAAAGTTACTGACATACTCATCATCCAAAATAGAGTACACGAAAAGCTAGCTAGGTTTACCTCTGTTCATGTGTTATACACCAAATGAAACCATGATGATAAAGTAACTCACTTTATCTCTTCTTTTGTCAAAATACAAGTGTTCATAGTGGAATGAAACAGACTTACCTTTTCGTTTCCCAGCTCTGTTCAAATCATGTCAGGTTTTCATCTCATGTCAAATCTGAAACGAACTAAATCAAAACATGCATAGTATACAATCATTGATAAAATTTCGAAACATTTGTATGCTTCATAGCTCTGTGTATTTTCACTTTACAGATCACGGACAGCTGGCGACCACAAAAGCGAAAACATTTTTGTACTACTCAAACATTGCTGTATTAAGCTCACACTCATGAACACCAACCGACAGAGTTGCTATAGACTTATAATCCCTAAAACTGTACAATAAGAATCAAAAGCAGTTTTCAGTCATAATCTTTTATTGAATTCTATACATATGCACTACAATCTACAGTACTCACCACAGCACCCTGAAATGAAATAGAAATGTTACAGCATGCAAATACAATTTAAGCAATATCATATCATTTATCTACTATGTTTGCAAATGTTTTTCAATCATATGTTCGTTTCCCCAAAGAAGCTCATATTCTGTTCCACCATCATACACCATCATCGCTAATCACAACATATCGACACTATATCAGTACTGAGTAATTTCTACCCAACGCATTACACTTCTATACAAGTAAACCTGTACAAAACGAATCGAAATCAGTTTTCATTCATCATGATTTATTGAAACAAATTTATACTACAATACTCACCACAGCCCCCTGAAATGAAATAGAAATGTTACAGCATGCAAATACAATTTAATCAATATCATACATATCAACAAAAGTGATTCAATAAATTGTCATTTAATATTTTTGCAACATTTTTCCATCATATGTTCGCTTCCTCAAAGTACCTCAATGAATATTCTGTTCCACCATCATCCACTATCATCGCTCATTACAACATATCGACACTGTATCAGCACTGAGTAATTTCTACCCAACACATTACAACCATCATACATCATCACGCAACTTGTAAACAGTAAAACGAAAAAAATTTGTACTCACGTTTTTTGTAGACAGCAGCTCGATGAACACGTCCGCACAGCTCGACATCTGAACCTCAACTGACAGTCAATCGCTTGACACCACAACATAAATTTAATTATTCACAACAGTCAGAGCTTAAAAAAACACGTCCGATCAGTCCGATGTCAAAACTTAAAGTGAAGTCAAGTCGTTCAAAAAAATTAATGTAAGTCAAACATTTCATATATAACGCTCACAAAATTTCGTTGTCAGTCAATACTAAACGTTCAAAAGTTAACATCGCATAAGAGTATGATTTCATTTCACAACTCAAGTCAAAGTCAAGTTGTTATCTCATAACAATAACCTAACACTTCAGTCATCCAGTCATTCAACAACCTGAGTACCAAGTCGCTATTCTATAACGCGAAGTCAATTTTACTCTCAAAGTACAAGTCAGTAAAACTCAAAACTTTTCATCAATAGTCAGAGCTCACGAAAGTACGTCCGTCTTCGTCAACGTTCAAAAGTGAACTGAAACTTTTTAATCGTAAAAATATTTCAAAGTCAAATTTTTTTCATAGCTCACAAAAACAAGTCTGTCTTTGTCAAAGACCATCAGTCAACTAAGATTCTGTCATAGTAAAAAAAATTTAAAAGTCAAAACTTTTTTCAGAGCGCTTTAAAAACACGTCCGTATTGGTCAATATCCAAGTCGCAACTGAGCGTTCTTTACCCGCGCAGTTCAAATTATAATGAGGTCACGACGTCGAGAGCTTCGAAAAACACGTCCGAACCCTTCAACGACCAAACGAAGAATGACAGAAAAGCACATTGAAAATGTTTATTCTTCATGATTTGAGTTACGATTGAATGTGTATTTGATGAGAAATCAAAAAATCATACTTAACATGCAAAAATCCTACAAATATTGACTTTGTGATGATATTTTTTCATGACCATACAAGCCGAAATATTCACACACAGCTTGAATGGGCATACAAATTGATAAGCATGAGTCCGTACAATCCATCCAGTATTTCCTTCGAGTTAAAGCAAATCCATGGTCTTTAGGTCTCAACTCTTGTTATGAGGCGTACCCAACGCAGATTTTTAGAGTAAATGTAAAAACTAGAAAATGCGTGTAGAGATCTATATTATAAAAAAATCTAGTCAAACATAGATTTACTAACCTATCATTCTGAAATAATCCTAGATCATATCAAATATGTGAGTAATCCATCAAAATATTTATTACTGAACATTTAACATCAGCACAAAATATTCCCGTATACCCATTTAGTTTTCTACATAGCCTGAACAATTCAATATTTATTTTCAATTCCGAGAACTCAAATGTTTTCATGACGTTCGACTGACGAAAGCAGCTCGATATGATTTCGCACTAACTTTATTAAAGAGCAACTATCGCGCTGTGATTTTTTCAACTGTGTTTTGTGATTTGTACTAGTACAACGAAGATATAGAAAATAAATATCAAACCACATATATCAAAATGTTCAGCACACTGGCGCCTACACAATGATATACAAATAGTATGGTTATGTGTACAATTGTTCTTGAAAATTTGAAATATCGAGAAAATTTGCGTTAAAATCAAAATTTCATAACTCGCGCGTTCGATTTTGTATACACAAATAGTACCAGTATGAGCGCATCGAAATTTCGGTTCATCTGGTGAAAATTTTATGGAATTTGGACAACTGGTTCTATAGATATTGCACTTAAACCACTGTCAAAGAAACACAATTTTCTATCGTCGATATGTAAACACCCCTTTAAGTTGAAAGATGAGTTTCATTGAAATGACGTCGTCGATTTGCACTGACAACGAAGGGTCAAAATTACGATTCATGAAATGTGTGTTTGTTTTGATATGGTTTTCTGCCCGTATAACTGCAGCGTTTTACAAAAACATCAAGTATGTTACACCAAAATGCACAGAAATAAATTCCCCATCGCATGATGCAAATATTACTGTATCATATTGCGAAATGAAAATCTTTTCTTCATATCAACCCAAGTTTTACCAATAAACAGAAATTTTGACATATATCCACTTATCTACTTGCAAAATATTTAAACTCTTATTGTTCCTGTTTATTTGCTGGTTATGATTGTGAAAATTTCATCGAAATGCGTTCACGCGTTAATGTGACAGTTAACATAAACCGCTTCGATACAAACACAGTTTTATCAACTATTCGCTATCTAACGACGTTCGGTTTAACTCGATACTTTAAAGTTCAAAATTTCTATAAGCACGAATGCGTTTTCTCTCAGCAGTATTCTTGTAATTAGACCTATTGTGGAGTATCATACATCAAAACGTGCAGAACAGAATTCCCTATCGAATGGTATCAATTGCTATGTACTTGTCTTAAATGGGAATTTTTTTTCTTGTAAGCGAAGTGATTTATATGCGAAAAGCTAAGAATTTCTTCTATATGCGAATATGTTAACAAAAAATGATCCCCACAAAACTTGTTGCTATTAACACGTTTCATATTAATGCGAAAATTTTTGGTAGATCGGTCAACTATTTGAAGAGAAAACACGACCTCAACTTTTTCGTATAGTGCATTTCGCTGTAGATCTACACTTTAACAGATTCAATGAGATGACGTTGTATGTTATGAAGAATTTATCAAAGGCGTGTTTCAAGCAAAATGGTTTTCGGTCAATATTGAAGCCAATTTTCAACACACTATCAAGTATGTGGTATCAAAATGTGCAGAATTAAAGTCTGTACAAGCAGATGTTCAAATCACCCCAATATCAATGAGTACAAAAAAGTTTTCTATTCAGCGACTCGTTTTCAAATCAAACATCTGCGATTTTAACACACACGCATAAATGCTAGGGAAAATTTATCAGCGTATAATTTATAGCCAATATTGCACTGAACAAAATGATAAAAATCCCATGTTGTTATCTCAAGTGGTGTGGAAGATCCCCCGCTTTAAACTTTGTACGAAATCACTGTTCTATTCGCAGAGAGTTTTCGACGTTGAGTCAAAATGTAAAGTTAAAGACAGAAATGCGTTTAGTACGAAATCGTTATCGCACTGTATTTTTGTTGTGTTTAGAATTACAGTAAAGTGTAATACATCAAAATGCGTGGAATCGAATGTCCTACAAGCTAATACCAAAATGAAGATAAATGCTCTTAACACGAAAAAGTTTTCTTGTTAGCGAATTTTTTAATGTTGAATATCTTATGCAATGAGTTATGTGAGAACAATATAGGCGAGACAAAAATTGTAGCTATCATAGGATTACATATTGTGGTGAAAATTTCATCTGAATATCATGAGGCGTTCTCGAAAGAATTGAGTTAAACCGATGCATTTTAAACTCCTTTCCCTCGCTTGTTTACATGCATATGAATGACGTTGTAAAAAATCTAAAGTTAAAGACAGAAATGCGTTTAGTACGAAATCGTTATCGCACTGTATTTTTGTTGTGTTTAGAATTACAGTAAAGTGTAATACATCAAAATGCGTGGAATCGAATGTCCTACAAGCTAATACCAAAATGAAGATAAATGCTCTTAACACGAAAAAGTTTTCTTGTTAGCGAATTTTTTAATGTTGAATATCTTATGCAATGAGTTATGTGAGAACAATATAGGCGAAACAAAAAATGAAGCTATCATATGATACAATACTGTGGTGAAAAAATCATTTAAATATCATGAGACGTTTGCGAAAGAATTGAGTTAAACCGATGTAACTGAAACTTTTCCCTCGCTTGTTTACATTGATAGAAATGCAATGACGTTGTAAAAAATCTAAAGTTAAAGACAGAAATGCGTTTTGTACGAAATCGTTATCGGACTGTTTTATTGTTGTGTTATGATATATAGTTAAGTGTTATACATCAAAATGCGTGGAATTGAATTTCCAACAGAATCATACCAAACTAAAGATGAATGCTCTTAACGCAAAAAAGTTTTCTTGTTAGCGAGTTTTGCAAAGTAGTATATCTGACACAATGAGTCGTGTGAGAACAATATAGGCGAAACAAAAATTGTAGCTATCATAGGATTACATATTATGGTGAAAATTTCATCAGGATATTATTAGTGGTTTCAAAGAAAAGTGACTTAAACCGATGCAACTTAAACTCTTTTCCCTCGCTTGTTTACATGCATATGAATGACGTTGTAAAAATCTCAAGTTAAAGACAGAAATGCGTTTAGTACAAAATCGTTATATCGCTGTATTTTTTGTTTGTTTAGACATACGATTAAGTGGAATACATCAAAATGCGTGGAATCGAATGTCCTACAAGCTAATACCTAAAATGAAGATAAATGCTCTTAACACGAAAAAGTTTTCTTGTTAGCGAATTTTTTAATGTTGAATATCTTATGCAATGAGTCGTGTGAGAACAATATAGGCGAGACAAAAATTGTAGCTATCATAGGATTACATATTATGGTGAAAATTTCATCAGGATATTATTAGTGGTTTCAAAGAAAAGTGACTTAAACCGCATTGTAAGATATTGTACCCAAGGTTGTTTACATGCATACACAGTAGAAATGACGTTCGAGCTACAGTACATGTGTGCTTAAAAAGTCAATTCATGATTACAGGCAAAATGGTTTTCGGCTAGTCTTGATCAAGCGATACAATAAACATACACGCATGTCATATCAAAATATTCGGAATGAAATTTTCTATAAGATGATATAAGTTGTGTTTCACAAATCACCGCAATGAAAAAGTTTTCTTGTTGCGAACGTTTTCAAAGTGATTTTTATCACATAAGTATGTATGTTGGAACAAAAATAACAATAGAAAAGTTGTAGCGAACAATAAGCTGGGCATTGTACTTTAAATTTGATAGTGATGACTTGAACAGTTCCGGAGAAATTTGACTTAAACCTCGGTGTACGATATTTTACTCAAGGTTGTTTACATAAAGCGAAATGACGTACTACATGTAATGAATTTTTGCGCGATGCGATTTAAAGAAAAATATCAATGTTGCGTTTAACTCGTGTTCAATCGAAATGTTTCACATACATACAAAGTGATATACACCAAATTCTTCAGAAAACAATTCCCTATTCAGCGGTACATATTTTGTTTATGAAAACGAAAAGGCAAAAAAGTTTTCTTCATACACAAGATTTCGGACAGATATTTAACATAGAAACATATATTTCAGAACAAACCAATCAGTACTTATTTGAAGCATATAGCCATCTGTTTAATGTACTGAAAATTTCATATTGATATCTGGAGTGGTTTCATAAAAAATCGACTTAAACGTCGTTGTACGATATTGCACCAAGGTTGTTTACTTACAGCGAAACGACGTACTGCATTTTATGAATTTAACCTCCATGTTAAGAAAAACAATATCAGAGTTGAGTTCAGTTTTCTGCTGATAAATCGGCGTTTCAATGTGTGATTATTAAATCCTCACAAAAACTTCATATTTGACGGTACACATTTTGAACAATGTATCGCAAAACGAAAAGGCAAAAAGATTTCTTCATAAAGGCTTTATTTTCGATCAAAAACTAGTATGTTTGTCAAAAAAGCATCAACAAAAGAATAAAACGTTCGGAATAATCGATGTGAGGCTCTCTAAGTTGAATATCATAGTCAAAATTTGATCCCAATATCTGCAGTGGTTTTTGATAAATTTACATTTAAACTTTCTCGCGAATACTCATCTATCTGTGTACTTTACTGTGAAATGACGTTCGATATTATTTGCACTTGATGACCTCGCTGTACTGGGTGTAATTTCTCGTGCGATGCTGGTAGATATTTGATGAAGTATTGGATTGGAAATTTTAGCGTTGTGAAATTATTACAGCAAAAAGTTGTACTAGCGAGATATTGTGATTTGAAAAATACTCCACTGCACTGTTGCGTTTAAAAATTGATCATAGTACATTTCGCAAAAATATTCATACAAGTTCATATCAAATAACAGCTGTTAGGTATTAACTCATTTTTCACACACACAATTTTATTTTGTCGAGATGAAGAATTGCGAATGAGCAAAATGCTAAGTAAACGTATATGGCTGGAATTTTCACTAACGCATAAGCTTTGTCGAAACTTGTGATACGTATCGAGTACTTGAGTTAGATATTCTCTGCGTACTTTTGTTGTAACATTCGACGTTTTGTATTCTAACAGTATGAGCGCAACATTTGGTACATGAATAACGAAATCGGGTCGTCTATTTTGAATAGTTACTTCGTGCTTAATGTACAATTTACAGTCGTCGCGTAATGTGGGAAATGTCTTTCTTAGGTAAAGACCTAACTCGCTAACGTACGTTTGATCAAAATCTCTCAGACATGCCACTTTGTTCATCGCTTTTCTCAGATATGAATGTCTACACTTACCACGCGTAAGAAATTTGCTATTCATCTTTATCAAGGACTTTGGTATGTAAGCGCTATGCTTTGTCTATATACTGAAAACGCACCAGCCCGTTGGGTATATAAAGCGACACGGACAGCTATTGTCATCATTCTTGATTTGAGACTCCAAGAGAGAACATTGACTCGAAATCATGCCGAAATACGCAAACCGACTGCCAAAGTTCGAGGACACAGACGCTGCTAGTGGTAGTAGCGAAACGACTGGCAAGGGCAAGCGACATGCTACAAAGCCATACACTCGACCAGAACAATCGGCGTCAATTGATCTAAAGTCGTTCGGCTATCAACTGAACAGACTTGGAAGTCAGGTTACAGCGTTCGTTAACAGCAGCGACTTCGATATGTCTAAAGAAGGTCGCGATGTCTGCAAGAAAATGGTATCGTGTATTCAAAAGGCTTCATCTTATCAGCGAGAAGCGAGCGAACATTTGGTTGATGATCAAGAGCGTTTCTTCGAGGATGAGTGGTCTAAACGCGAACGCGCGCTAAAAGAGCAACATGAACTCGAAACCGATAGGATAATATCGCAGCTCCAATTTGAGAAAGAGCAGGCTTTGAATTCGCTTAGAACAAAACTTCAAGAAGAAAAAGAAGAGGCTATTCGAGCATTGAAAACGTGTACCATATGCTACGATGAGGAAAAAAACAGTACCTTGACAAGGTGTGGGCACACTTTTTGTGAAAACTGCTGCCTGATGATGTTTGATGGAGACTGCGCTATGTGTCGAGCTGACGTTACTGGCTGGGTGCGAATGCTTTTCACGGATTAACTGTTTGACTGTTTTCATATGTTTGATGTTTGTTGTAAAATAAAATGTTTAAATGCATATGATGTGTATGTTGTTAGTCGAGCAGGTTAGATATAGTTTGATTGTATAGTGGAATAACGTTGAGCTTACGAACAATTTCGTATCGAATTGCAATGGATCGAATGCTTAATATGAGTCATTGTGTAATATAACATCTAGTAGTATCAACATGTTTCGAAATGTGCAGCGAAATAAAAAAAATATTATAACACAAACTTGTACTATATAAATCCAGTCTTTTGACAAACGCAATCATTCTCATTTGAGTAACGAAGCGAAATGGTGTCAAAACAACTTGCTGGTGTTGGTTTTTGTTTAAATGATGAAAGTCATCCGTTATATCTCACCCCAAGTGAGCTCGACCAAACTTGTCAAAATGTGCACTCTCTTCTTAAAATGACAGACGCAGAAGCTGGCAATCAGTTTCAATCCCGAGAAGACGAAGAAGCTGTTGATTTTTTAACGCAGCTTGTACAGAACAATTCTAACGACTCGTCAGGTTCGACTAGTAAAAAGAATTCGAATAAACGCAAAGCTATTGCCAATAATAACTGTCAGACTGTCAAAAAACCTAAAGGTTCGCGAACTTCAAAACAAGACCCAATTTCAACTGGCAATAAGCAGACTGACTTTGTAGAGCAGTATCTCAAGAAACAAAAAGAAATAAAATCGTTGCACGCTGATGCTCGTACTAGGATCGCGTTTATTGAAAAATCGTTACAATATGTACAATCCAAAGAAAGCGATGAGCCAACGGTTTGCTCTTTTCTGTCAAAGGCATCTTCAAACATTGCGCTTGCTATAGAAAGCATCTCAAGTGAACTACAAAACAGTGGCGATGTTGACTCGTGCCGAATATGCAAAAATGAAGACAATCCACCAACAGTTATAAGCAAGACGTGCGGACACGGGTTTTGCTGTATGAAGTGCATAGTGAAGTATTTGGAATACGTCTACAACAAAAATTCTGGGCGACTTATTTGTTTGAAATGCAAACATCAGTACGATGAAAACGCCACATATCAAGTTGGCTCACGCTATGGCATTATTGGTTGATACATAGTATGAATAAATCATATTAAACATCTAATCTGTGTTTTGTTTTACATGCTTGAAATGAATGTTTTATGCTTACACGACTTCAGGCTCATATTGGCCTTAAAAAAGGAAAATTAAGGTCACGGGTATAAATAGCTAGTTTTTGACACAACACAATCATTCTTCCTTGAGATTTCAAAGCGACATGGCGCTCTCCAAACAGCTTACCAATGCTGGTGTTCGTGTAGATGATGAAACTCATCCATTGCATTCAACACCCAGTGAGATGATACGAAAGCATCCAATTTTGTACTCACTTCTCACAATGACTGACGAAGAAATTAAAACAGAATATCGTTCGCGAGAAAACGATGCAGCAGCTAATTTCATGGCTCAGCCATCACAGCAATGTTCCAACGACTCAACAGGTTCAACTAGTACAACGACATCGAATAAACGAAAAGCTATTGCTAATTCTGACGGTCAAACTGTCAAAAAACCAAAACGAAACGCAAAACAGGACGCTATTTCAACTGAAAAGAAGCATGAAGACTTTTTCGAAGAGTATTTAAAAAAACAAGAGATACTAAAATCGTCGCACGGCAAAGCTCAGATAAAAATCGACAGTCTCAATAAGGCGCTAAGGTACGTTAAATCTGTACCAATTGATGAGCCGAGGTTAACATCGTGCGTAACAACTGCAGCTACAAACATTTCCAATGCAATTGATTTGATTATTTCAAACCATCTAAAAAGCAGCAGCAAAATCGACTACTGCAGACTATGCAAACTTGAAAGCAATCCACCTAGAGTGTTCAGCAAGAAGTGTGGGCACGGGTTTTGTTGTCTAAATTGCTTTCCAAAGTACATGGAATTTGTAAGTGCTAACACTGGTGAACAAATTGTTTGTTTGAAATGCAAAATACCATATGATTGTCACACTGGTTGTTTTGGACCAGGTTATTTCATGTTTGGCTAGCAATTTATCAATAAAATCTATGTTAAACCTTACATTTGTGTTTTTGTGTTATATGATTATACATAGAGTTGTGAGTGAAAGAATCTGAAAATACTGAAAACTGCCATTTCACACAATCAGACAAGTAGAAGGTTGTGCTTGCTAGCAGTAATAGGCTCTCGGAATGGCAATCTCTTTTTGAACCAAACCAGTTATGTAAGCCGAGTATGAAAATTCTCATCTTCTTATTCATATAGACAAATAAAACAAATCTGAACAAAAAATTGGCTTGTGGTTGTGCTTGCAAGGTCACACACACACTGTAATATGCGCTCGGAATGGCAATCTCTTTTTGTACCAGACCAGTTATGTAAGCCGAGTATGAAAATTCTCATCTTCTTATTCATATAGACAAATAAAACAAATCTGAACAAAAAATTGGCTTGTGGTTGTGCTTGCAAGGTCACACACACACTGTAATATGCGCTCGGAATGGCAATCTCTTTTTGTACCAGACCAGTTATGTAAGCCGAGTATCAAAATTATTGTATTCTTAATCATATAGACGACTAAAACAAATCTGCACAAAAAATTGACTTGTGGTTGTGCTTGCTAGCTCAAGCAGACACTGTAAATTGCATTCAGTGATTTCTCAAATCATATCAGAGCTAGGACTTGAACCTAGATTTCCTTCTGCGAAAGAAGGCGTTCTTCATTGAACCACTCTGAGAATATGAACTGAACATCACTTCACACATAACACACACAATAAGTTTTGTGGACAGACATGAATGTGCTGACAAAAAACCATATTTTTCTAAAAAGCATTTATATACTTTTTTTCTAAGCATTTGAATGAGACCAGTTATGAGAGCCGAGTATCAAAATTATTGTATTCTTAATCATATAGACGACTAAAACAAATCTGCACAAAAAATTGACTTGTGGTTGTGCTTGCTAGCTCAAGCAGACACTGTAAATTGCATTCAGTGATTTCTCAAATCATATCAGAGCTAGGACTTGAACCTAGATTTCCTTCTGCGAAAGAAGGCGTTCTTCATTGAACCACTCTGAGAATATGAACTGAACATCACTTCACACATAACACACACAATAAGTTTTGTGGACAGACATGAATGTGCTGACAAAAAACCATATTTTTCTAAAAAGCATTTATATACTTTTTTTCTAAGCATTTGAATGAGACCAGTTATGAGAGCCATGTATCAAAATGTTCAAATATTCTCTTATGGACCTCAATAAAACAAATCTGAACCAAAACATGGCTTGTGGTTGTGCTTGCTAGCTCAAGCAGACACTGTTAGATGCGCTTTGTGAATCACAGTATCACGGCACAACAAACACACACAATAAGTTTTGTGGACAGACATGAATGTGCTGACAAAAAACCATATTTTTCTAAAAAGCATTTATATACTTTTTTTTCATCCACTTTCATCTGAAATTGTTATGCGTGCTTGCTTGAAAAATTTGCAAATACATACACTATAGGCAATGATAATAAAAACTGACTCGGGACAGACTTACAAATGGGTTTGCTTGTTGATACACACATTTGTGTTGACTTGAAAGAAAGATTGTTGTGACCAAACATTCACATGTTGGCAAAAAGCAGAATTTGCATTTTGGTGTGTATATAGATTTTTTTGAGTTTTAGACAATACATATTTTTGCGAAGAAGACTTTGAAATGGACAATTGTGCATTCTATGCCTAAAATATGAAAAGTGAGCCTCTTTAGAAGTATGCTGACAAATCAGTTTTTTTTTCACATAAAGTGTCATATTGAATTTAAACTTTGGTCAGATATTGTTCAACCTATGACATGAGATGAAATATTCAGTCACGGTGTTAGCAGCACTCGGTAAAAAGTATATACTGAGTGTTCATTCATTGTAGAAATCAACTTTGTATGGCAGAGTTTGATGTTTAAAAATAACCTACAGTCAAAAAGGTCTGATGCAGATAAAAAACAAAACAACACATATCAAGTTCCAAACTGCCTTCTTAAACACAAAACAGAAGTGGTCACAATAATCTGAATTGCAAAACGCCTTTTGTTAAGAGCATTTAACTTTGGTACAAAAATCTACACAATATGATTTATCATGTACTTCATTTTTCTTTGTTTACATTTGAGATGTGTTGACATTTCAACAATACACGGTTTTGTCTATCATGAAACAAAAAAATATATTTTGGTGGTACTTACTTGTAATCGTAATCATGTTTTGACAGAATTCGTCGTTTCTTGAACTCTCAATCCAAGAAAGAAAGCCTGAAAATGCCTCACATACATGTATCGATACTGTACATAGAACAACACCCATTTTTCGGAAGGTTCGGATGAAACTCATATCTTTGAACGTTGTATTTTTCCAAAAAGCAAAGTAAACTACAAACTTTTTGTCAAGCATGAAGTAAAACTATCTTTTCTAGAATAAATGACACCGCATATTCCGCAAAATTCGGCTTGTTGATAAAAATACTCGTCGATGAAAACATAAAACACTTTGTTTACATATAATTGGGGCGATTGTCGACTTTGTGAAATTTCATGTGTTGGGAAAGGGACATGCATTTCGAGTTTTTATGCTGTTGAGTTGAATAACGGCATACTATAAAAGGGCGAATTGATCGTGTTTGAATCATTTCGATTTTTGAAACTGAACGAACAACACGCATAATGAGTAACAGAAAAGCTTGCGAGCAATGGATGTCAAGTGTGGAGAAAAGTGGCAGTTTCCAGGCATGGTTAGAGAGGCAGAATAAGCATCGTGAGAATGAGTCGTCAGCTGGAAACAACAAAGCAGCTTGTAACAGATGGATTAAGAGCATGGGCGAAATGCTGCCAACTGTTTACGACACTACGTTAGTGATTGTGTGTCATACGTGCAAAAACTTTTTTTCGATGGTGAACTTTTGCCGTAGATGCGAGGCCCTCAGCTGTGTGTCATGTACGCGGATCGACGATCGCTGCGAATGGTGTGGCGAAATTCAGGGTTACGGCCAAAACAGAGAAGCGAGGCTTTTGCATCTGTGATGGACTGATCGAGTGGACTATGTGGGCTGATCTAGTGGACTATGTAAACTGTTGTACGTTGTTGTTGCGAAAGATTGAATGTTTGAAATATTGATTGTTGCAGAATAAAATCGTTTGAAACTACATATACATAGTTGTTTGTATTTGCTTTGATTAGAGTTGGATAATATAGTTTGAGAAAACATACGACACTGGGTTATATCAATAACTAACGCAATAGCGAAATCAAACATTCGTGCACACAATAGTACTTGTTTTTCAACTCTGCGTTTGGTAGTTGCACGAATAAGTATATGTTACTACAAGAATAAGAACAAAACGAATTGAACGGTTCATGATATTTATTTACAACACGATCATACAAAACCTACTCATGTGTCTATCAATAGTCTTGTTCCTGGACCCACCATTCGCAAAAACTGGCAATTCGGTGAATGTTTATGGTGTTCCAAGAACGCATCGTCTGTAGATTTCCAATGATACAACACAATGCCACAACGAAAACATTTGCAACGGTCGTGTTGTCCCAAGTAGTACAACCCGCAAGAAGCAAGCTGGTATTTGTTTGGTTGTATTTGGGGAGACCAATGCTCAAACGTTTTCAGTCTGTCGATATAGTTGTTCATGAACATACTTGTTTCATTCGTGCAAAAAGCGTCGGTATCATCCATGATATGATATGATATTATATTACACATGCAATTGGTTATTTCAACATCTTTATACATTTTTTGTCTCAAAAATACTCTTGGTCAAACGTTACGAGTTTTGTTCTCTTGGCTTTTGAGCTCAACAAAATCCCATTAATGGTTTGAAGTCGTTTTGTGGGATCTTGGTGTGTCCAGCACAAATCATATTTCGGATTGATCAGAATAACCTCAATATCGACATAGTACACAATTTCCGTATCTGTCGCTTTCCAACATTGATCTCGCGTCGAAAATGTAAACTTCACATTTGGATAGAGATCCATGATGTACATTTCGACAGCTTTGTTCCACTTTTCAATATTCAAACGCAACATATGTCGAAAAAATCCCAAATCTTTGAGTTCAACGGCTAGCATTGTTTTGTGTGAAGTGTACTAAGTCAAATTACTGCTATATAACATTTTTCTACAAAACAAACAAACACCTGTGAACGTTTCAACAATTTTATTCAATACTTTGAACATGTACAATTGACCGGCACGCAGCGACAGGTCCAGCATCGGTTTAGTCTGTTAATTTGTCTCTGCGTCATTTTGCCCACGCTGAGAAAGAATGGAGGACGTTTCGCCACCGCAATTTCGGCATCCCAGTCCTCAGTTTTTGGAGTGACGGTTTCTGAAACAGAACAAGCAAAAGTTAGTTACAGCATTCAACGTTTACAATCAAACCTCCAACACTAACATATGAAATTCTTAACAACATACTTTTTATCTCAGACAGCCTAATCTCCATATCCCAGTCCTCAGTTTTTGGAACCCGGAATGTAGTTGCTGGCACAGACATGTTATCGCTTTGAAGGTTAGATCAAGAATGATTTGATCTACCAGTCATGTAGCGCCTTTTATTTGCAGCGACTCTTTGACAACCACTAACCCAAAGCTGTTGTTACTTGTTTCAGTATACAGAATATTTAGGTTTTTGTTGGCCGTATTGTATTCACAAGAAACGAAGTTGTACTTTGATTGCATCAAACGCTCAATTTCCTCACGAAGTGTCGCTGAGTCATCTTGCTGCGAGACCTCAAGAATGCTTCTCATGCGAAATGAGTCAAGTTGTTTGTTCCAAAAATCAGTAGTGCATTTGGGTACGAGTGTTTGACCATAACGTTTGATTAGACACGAAGCCAGTTTGTCATGCGTATTCTTTGAAAATGTTAGTACTCCAATCATACTTAAGGCTTGTGTCAAGTAATAGCTCGTAGCTGCCATATCTTTGGTACATGTTCTTGAAAAATAAAGGTGACACTGATGAACCTCATTGCCGTAGTTATCTTCGTAATCGGTTTGTTCGCAAAGCAGAAAATCAAACCCATTGCTGTGTGAATCACTAAACCTGAGCTTCACAAACTGTATGTATTCAGGTTTAGATATATGAATGACAACTTGTTCTAGGTCTGTTTGTGTGAAATCAACAGGCAAAACATGTTTTTCTTTGATAACAATGTAACACGATGAATCGAAACCAAAGTTTTGATTAATGTGTGTAGCTAGCAACTCGGGTTGGTTTGCTTTGATGAGTGTATTCAATTTGCTTTCGCCTTTCCTTTCGATGCAACGAGCCATTTCTGTTATTCAAATTCAACAATTTAGGTTTTTATCATGGAATTTGTAATACGACGACTTGTATAAATACTGCAACAAAAACTGAATGTGTCTCATTTACAATCTGACAACAGAAGCGACAACATGTCGGTCCAAACATTGTGCGAAAAATTCATTCGTGAGAAAAGAAATTTCAATGCGAATGGTCACCAAAAGAAGTACATGTTTAGCGTTACATGTCCTTTCACAGATGTCGAGGGACTGCGTTTTACGTCGATAACGAACAGTCCGTATGACTACTTGAACTACAAGCCAACGCTGGGCCATGTGTTTCTCGATGAACCGACACTAGCTGCGTTTGAACGATATGTTGACTTGATGTTTTCTGTTGCCGATGAAAAGATTGATATGTGCTACTTCAAAATATTGAAAACATTAGTACCAGAACATTTCGCAACTCTAACCGAGCGCATAAAGAAGGGTAGATACATGCAGTCGAATCCCACGTTAAACTACAGACTGCCGATATGCATAATACCAGTGTTGGAGTTGCACGGAATCGAGGAGTTTAGCAAAGTCTATTCGGTGAAATCCACTTGCCTATCTTTGGAAAGGACTCAGATACGATTGAAGCTGAACACCTACTTTCGAGCAGTCATGACATTACTCGATTGTTCGGAAAATGATATCGTGGAAATATTGGTGAAAAAAGGAGTGCTACCGAGTAAAAACTTTCAGCTTGTCAGTACACAGAAAGAGCTCACAATAGGTTTGAAAATTGTGAGAAGCTGTGGTGAAATATACGAAGCGTTGCAAACTGGCATCGAAATGAGAGAGATGAATGCTAACGTATACTCACTGCAACCAAAATATGGATATCCAAATACAAATTTGTGTCAGGCGTTAGAGGTTTTGTTTGTGATGCATCCTTTGTACATAAAGCATTGGAAGAGTCTTCAAATTGAAACGGAGCTGATTGATGGGGGAAAGGGAAGACTAACCAATGCTATTCCTAATCGTAAACGCAAATTTGCTGAACATTCAAAGGATCAGTCCAGTCTCCCCAAAAAGATGCTTTGCAAAACACAAGAACAAACATGGAATGACTTGCCTTGTTCTGATAAGAAGGCGTGTTCGGAGCAAAACGAGATAATCAGTATGCCGGTCGATTTGGCAGTCGTGAAAGAAGAAATCGTGGAAACGTTCACCCCAGAACAAGAGGTACAAGAAAACCCGATGCCCGTAAGCGATATGTTGCCCGAAGAAGACCCATGTAAAGTTTATTTCATCAATCAGTGTCAAAACGAAGAACACGAAGATATGCTCTCTCAAGCGGTTAGAACATGCATTCCCAACATTCACATCCCACCAAACTTTGTCGCATTTTGTGTGTCAAAGGAATTGCTGACAAACGGCCTCGTTTTGTACATTCCTGCAGATTTTGTGTTGTAGTCTGTTAAGTTCATATTTTTTGTTATATAGCTATTACATGTGTTTTGTTAGATGAATGAAATAAAATCCAGCAATGTTGCGCTTCATACTATTTGTCTTGTTTGTGTCTCTATGTAGCTGTAACGATAACTGCTTCAAGAAATCGCCAGAGCGCGATCTGGGTATATACAATGGTGCATTCTCGATCGTTTCCTATGATGATGCGCTAGACAAGTTACGCAAAATTGTATATATTCCTGAGAGAATGTACACAACGCAATATGATATTCTCGAGGCCATACGAAAAGTCATAAATCAAAATTTGGGCGTGAAAGACAATTATTTGACCATTGATAATCACAGGGACAGGTTTTGTTTCCAAATCAAAGGCAAACTCTTTTTGATTTTGACCGAGAATATAGGCAGGATGCTAGCTACTGATTCTCTATGGCGATTCTTGGTACCAGACAATACATCTAATCATGTTGCAGACATCGAAAAACGCAGTACCGATAATGAGCTCGTCACATCGACAGTTTCAAACGAAATTGACACACACACAAACAGCGAAATGGAAAACACAACGCTTGCTTATATCCCCAACAATGGTTCGACAACCACAAAGGTTAACAAAAAAAGCACGCAAGCATCACCGAGAGTTGCACACGAAAATACCACTAAAACATTAAGTAAAAAACATAACACATCAGTTGTCAATGCCCTTAGCGATGGTTCAACAACCTCAAAGGTTGAAGAAAATAGCGATCTTGGCACATCGATAGTTGCAAACGAAACTAGCACACAACAAAACTACAGTGAAATCCATAACATAACGAGTGGTAATATCACAAATAATGGCTCAACAACCACAAAGGCTAACGAAAATAGCGAAACAGGATCTGTCCTTGTTATAATCGAAGTTGTGTTTTGCATTCTAGCCGTGTTTGCAATCGTTCTTGGACTAATAGGATTTGTGTATAACGTTATAAAAAAAACACAGGAACTAAAATAAATATAAAACACACTTAAACAAACGGATCTTGTCATTCTTGATGTTCCGAGCCAAGCATGCGGGCGTTTATCATTTTGTGTTTTTTCATTGTTGTCCGCGCAGACACAACAGTTCAAAGCGTTTCTTCTTACGGTTTACAAAACTGTTATTGCAATGTGTGTGATCCGACTAAAAGTATTGGTAAAATATATGATGGATCTTGCTACTTTATCAGTATTGAGCAACAGTTCAAAGTTGGAAACCAGTTTTCAACGAACGTCAATGTACGTAAAACTGTAAACAGCACCGACTATAATGCATACGATGTGGTCATTTTTGGACATAAAAACATTCATCTAAAAACGGTTTTCACTCAAGTAAGCAACGAATTTATTTTAAACAACATCCAAGGTTCTATCAAGATAGCGCTGTTCAACAACAAAGATAGGCCTGCTCAATGCGTTCATTTGTTCAAACGAAAATATTTGGGCATTTCATGCGAAACGGCTAACGTAGCGCTGTTAAAAGCGGATCGAGGAGAGTTTGTGACTGTGTCACCTTTCAATCCGCGTGCGTACAAGACATGTTCATTTGACGAAAACGCAGCAGCGTCGATCACATCACCTAAAACTTGTTTCGTGGTGAATGAAGATGGCCAGTGCTTACCAGCAGTGCTGCAAACAGAAGAAGAGTTTCAAAACGCTTTTGACTATCTGATTAACAGAACGCACGACCCGAAGGTGAATGCAATATCTCAAAATTTGATGTTCAAAATTGACAGTCTGAACGAAACGCTCGAATTAAACGATTACGCGATAGTCTATTCGCGAGTGTCATATGATGAGAACAATACGTGCTTGTATATCGACGTGAATGAAAAATCTATTTCGTATGAAGATTGTACAACAAAACGAACTCTGTGTCAGATTAGAATTCCTGGTATGGGACTGGATTCACCGAGTGACGATGATTCCAAAATAAACAGCTTTTGGGTCTTATTTATTGCACTAACATTTGTGGTTGTTTCTTTGGTTATAGTTATAGTTATTGCGTATGTGTTGCAAGGATTTCAATCTAGACGTTTACAAACTACTACAACAGTTCAAATAACAAGCGCCTAACTCGAGTATAAAACCATTCACGCAAAGTCAGTAGTTGTCATAACGTAAAAAATGTTCAGCTGTGAGTTTGTGGCTGCGATGGTAGCAAATTACTTGGAATGCAAGCAGTTTGAGGACTCAAATGACACTCTTTGTGACATTGTTGAATGTGTGGTTTTGCTTGTAAATAGAACGGTAACGATGCATGTTCTTACGAAATATGACTTGATAAACTCTTGTGTCGATAAAGACTATTTCGCCGAATTGCTTGAACAAAAGCTGAACAGTGGTTTGAGCTGGGATGTGTTTGTGACTGCATTTGTTTTGTTTGTTGCCGTCGTGCATGAACGATCGAAATACAACCTTGAAGGCTTCTACCACCTGGTCAAGATTCAAGACGTTTTTCGAAAGTATAGACTAAATGACTGGGTTGAAAAACAACCTGGTAAATGGAATGCATTTGTTGATTATTGTAAGCATGTTTGTTGAATAAAAAGTAGAAAACAGAAAAATACGTTTTTGGTTGTTTTATTCATATATTTCATATATACAATCATCACATTCACGGTCGCTCTGTAAACTAAACAATAAATTTGATTCCAACTCTACAAACAAATCGTTTTTATCGAAAATGTCTTTGATACCAATCATATCGATGATTTCCTTACACATAGCACAGCCGTTGGATTTCAGTAAATCATATTTCTTTTCAGTCTCGCCATCTCGATCAGCAATACTGAAAAGCAGTTTCGTTTCATCTAGTGTATCCCTTACTATTAGATCGACATCGCCATAATTATCGTCGTCGACGTTTCCAACAACATCTTCAACAAGATATAAGTACACGCTAAGGTGAACTGTGATTCCAAAGCACGTTAGTTTAATTTCATACTTGAACTCAGGTCTTGGCTCGAAACAAGAATTTGACCAACCCGGTTGAAACGTGTCAGATTTAAACTTATAGAACCTCTTAACTTTGGGCTTTTCAGTTGATGTGATGCTCAAATGCTTCGATACTATTTCCCACAACTGTTTTGCATCAGCTTGTGACTTGATGCGATCATACTTCGAAATTTGCGGACGAGCATACGATGACCATTTTCTGCGGTGAAAATACATGTTTTGAAATGTAACAATTTCCCAACAGACACTTAAATGGTTTGCGATACAGATCGTTACAAAATGTGCATATATAAGCGCTGCGCAAAACGTAAACTGCATTAATTGATGTTTGTGACACTCTTTCTCGGCATATTGCTAACACTATTCATTATCGAAGAACGAAACCCCGATATTTGGACTCGCAAACAGACCAAACCTGACAACGACAAGAAGAAGACATGATTTGTGTTACATTTCTTGCGGCGTTTTGTATTCAAGAACTGCGATGGTGGTTGTCTGTTAGAAAAATACGAATGGAATGCATACAGATAATGGAACAAATTCGTATGGACTTTCGAACAGATTGTTGCTGTGGTCGCAAAGACTGCACCAAACTAATTGCGCGACTTCAACTGGAGAAAGAGCAAGCTGTGAAAGACTCTCGAACTTGTATTGTTTGCCGCATTGAAGAGAAAACCTGTGTGGTAACTGCATGCTGGCACTTGTTTTGCGTAAACTGTTGCTGGCGCATGCATATGAACGGGAACAAATGCGCTGTGTGTAGAACTGAGATGTGGGGTTGGACGCCGATTTATTGGACCGATTAGAAGTTATGACTTTGAGTGTTTTTATTATCGATAAATAAACCGTTGAAATGCATTTTATGTGAATAAAAAGTAGAAAACAGAAAAATACGCTTTTGGTTGTCTTATTGCATGAACAAAACAAACACACAAGTTTACTGTTATTGTTCTTTATTAACAACATACAACAAAAATGTACAACACTTATGTCATCACATTTTCTTCTCTGCGCTTTCGACTCAGACTACGACTGAACACCTTTGTAAAGCTTCTCTTCCTAGGCCTTGAACGTTTATCATCGTTTTCACTAAGTTCGTTGACTGACTTCGGTTGAAGGTTTTCCTTTGACTCGTTTTCTCTTCTGAGCAATTCGTTATCATACGCGGTTTTGTTGTGAAATGTAAGAAGTTGTGGAATGCGTTTAAGAAACATCACCACTTCTGTCATGCCTAGGTGCTCAGCGAGTTCGATCATGTTTACCAGGCTAGAGATTGACTGCCAATCCGAGTAATCTAGCGTGAGACCGTTACATTGGTACTCAGACAGGTTCATGAGAATTTCAAACACGTTCATCAATTCTTGAACACTGTACTTCGGCTGAATCTTGACATGATTTGTCTTAACGTTAGTGAACATTTTCACAATTGCTGCTGGGTATGATTTTTGTTCTTTGCCCACATAAAATACAACCCTGTCTTTGCTTTGTTTAAGCGACTGAATGAGCTTTGAAGAGATTTCAATACCAATATCGTACTTCAGTTTAGTGAACAAGCGATTAGTGGCTTCGGTGTCAGTGACCCGTTTAATATCTTTAACGTTTATGGTTGACATGGTTGACATGGTTGTGTGTGGTTTGAGTGTTTCTATAGAAAAACTAACCTTAAATAGATTTTTATCGCAGTTTTCCAAACCGTAATTTGTGATTGTATAGACAGTTGAACATCCACAAAAAGTCATGTTTTTTCTTGAGCTGGGAATCACATCCTATAGTGTTAATCATAACAAGAAAAACATAAACTCCTAAAAGCGAATAAGGACAGAGTGAAGTGTTTCTCGAAGTTTTGTATGTATCGTAAATAAACTTTATGTATGTGGAATTGTTAACTGTACTTTCGTCAAACAATGAGAAAAAATTGTAAGCTTTAAGTCGGTTGTATCCACAAATAGGATCGCCAAATACTGAATCAAAATGGCTTGTAATTTCGCTAGTTGTCAATTTTTTGAACAACGACATGCGTTCATCGTCTTTGAACTCATTGAGAACCATTGTGACACACGTTTGAATTCCACACCCGAGTTTTGAGTTCATTTCTACTAGCTTGCTTTCGAATATTCGTATTGGTTCTTCATATTCTGTTATGTATTGAAAAATGCATAGCGAGCATTCGTGGTGATGTCTAGAGTACATGGGTGAAAGCAAGTAGGTGTTTTGTGCTAACTGTTCGTCTTCGTCAACAATCAAAACCTCGTCAATATCCATTGATAAGGCAACAAATGTTTACAGTTCATTGATACAATTTATTTACAACATATACAAAAAATGTAACACACACAAGTCAACATAATCATACAATATTGCAACAACGTAGTCATTCGTCATCATCGCTCAATTCTAGATCACTGAGTATAGTCTTTTCCTTTTTCGGTTTCTTTGCAGCTTTCGTTTCACCAGATTTGCGCATTCTTTTAACAGCCAGACCGTTCATAATTTCCTTTTCATCATCGTTTAGCGTATCTGAGATTTCTGTATCGGAGATGTCGATATCGGCATATTCGCGTTTTTCCTCAACATTGGAAGATTTTATTCGCTCTATTAGCGCAAACATGTTTTCGTCTTCCCCAGAACCGAGTATTTTGTTAATCACATCAATTGGAATTCGATCGAAAACGTTAGAGCTCACAGTCTTCACAACATCGTCCTGCAGGTTTTTTGTTTTCTTGATGCCCTTTATCAGATTCTGCGTTCTTACTTTGAGGCTTTTGTACTGCGCTAGTTTGGCATCAATCTGTTTTAGTTTTTCTGAAAGTTCTTTTATCTTCAAATAATCGTTAGGCGACAAGAAGACACCTGACTCGACTTCAGAAACCAAATTCCTTTTCACGCCGTGATTGAGTACAGTGTTCGCAAACTGCTGTATTCGTTCTCGGTTGTTCGTTTTTATAGCATAGCTCGAGGTCAACATTGCTTGTGCCATCGTAGAAAGTGATTGCGAGTGTGCTTATTTTGTTAACTGCAGCTATATATATACGCTTGAAAAATAATGCACGCCTTACTTGTTCATCATTGGCTGGAATAAACGAATGTAGTACGCCTCTTTTGCTTTACGCACATGCTTGTCTCGCTCTGTCTCCAAAACGAATACAGTGTAACGTTCTTTTACATCGCACAAGTGTTTCCCACATTCTATCAAATGATCAGTAGCTCGACAATAGTGCTGTTCTGTTCGAATATGAGAGTTGTGTGTGTGAATGCGTTTTCTCAAATTAACGGTCTCGCCAATATACTCACCGCCGCAAGTGTTGCACTTCAGAACATATATAACATCTTTTGATTTACAAGTCAAGTTCTCTCCATCTTCAACAATGTATACAAAACCACAATTGAACTGAAAACTATTTCCACTCTTTATTTGAGAACATAAAGTGCAACGCATACCGTTACATGGTTTAACTTTGTAATCCATACAAATTTCGATATTTCGAGATTGTGAATAAAAATGTGTTTATACGCTTTTTGTTACTGAGACGTGAAGATCAGCTGGTACCGTGAAATTGATTCCGTGTTCCTGCATAGCACAAGTAATGTCAAAACACGAACAGTTTTGCGAATTTAGCTGACTGATATGTAGAGTTTTACTAACTTTTGTGAAACAAAACTCGATTGTCAAGTCGAATATGAACACGTTTTCGTCTCCAATATCGTCTAGTATGGTTTCAAAAATGCTTTCGAGCAGTTCTTGTTCATTGATCAAAACGCTGATGCATTTAAAAACGTGGATGGAAAATTCTTGAGTGTTACCAATGCTCTCGCGTTCAATGGTATACATGTTGTCATACAAAGTCATTGTGAGTTATGACAATAGCGGATACAAACGCTTTGATATATGTTAACTGTTTACAACAGTATCGTTATGCCGAGCTATGCTGTGTAGTACAATTATGAAGCAAATAGCAGCAATCACAAGCACAATGAATCCACCAACACAAACAGCGACAGTTTCCCAAAACGTTAATTTTCTTAGTCCCGGTTCGTCATTCAATGTACTTTTACCCAACAAAACCTCGCAAATCGTGGGACTGTGTTTGCATTTTTCGATTGAAATGGTCTTTGATCGCATATCGACATACGTGCATTCTTGTCCACTGTTCGTCCTTTTGTTGTACACAATGAAGTGATCGCTTGTTACAGAAGTGTCATCTATATTTTTTATTTGAAACTTTGCCTCACTCATATTGTGTGCCGTGTTCTGAGTAATGCTAACCAAATATGAAACAACCGTATTATCCAAATCGTAAACACTCGCAATACTTGAGTGCGAACAATTTTCATCAATCCGAAAACATTTGCCATCATTCGCTTTCACAGCACCAATATCGCAGTATGTGAAATTAGCCAATTGTATGTGTGGTACGCGAATGAAATGACCATTTCTCGCTATAAGCACAGCATTCGTGCTCTCGGTACAATTCTCAATTTGATACGTATTTCTATATAACGACATACAAATCTTATCAACAGCTGTGCCATCTTTGGTGCTGAAGACAGTAAGTCGATATGATGAAGCCTTTTTCGCGAGAATAACTTCGTTACTCACTTGTTTCACTATTTGACTTAGCATCGCACGTAAAGCATGATTACGTTCGTTGATAATCAAGAGTGTGTATTCACGAAACGGAGAAAAATGCGTATTAGAGGAAATCTTGAATGATGAATCCAAGTTGATGAAATAGCAACGATTGTTATGTACTTTGCCGATTGTAGTAGAACGATTACATGTTAGGCAGTAACAATTTTGCAATCCATACGTAGATACTTCTGCAACGGTCTGCTTGTTGTGCTTAATTCCCATTTTATGCTTGTTGATAGCATCTTGCATATTTTGAAATTTTTGGTTAAGGATGTTATCGTTTTTAACTGGCAGACTAACGTTGAGTTTTGGCTTGTTAAGAGCATTTTGAATTTTGTGAGAAGTTTGGTTAACAACAGTATTTTTTTTAACTGGCGGACTTATCTTGTTTTTTGGATTGTTGGTAGAAGTTTGAATATCGTAAAATTTTTGGCTAACGAAAGTATTGGCATTTTGAATATCGTGAACTTTTTGGCTTACGATAGGGTCAACGATAGGTTTGTTTGTTACTGACAGAACTTTAGTGTTTTTGAAAAAAAAGTCAGAAAAATCGATAATTGGAACATTTTCAGCGCTTTGCTTTTCATCCAAATTATCGTCAGAGTAATCCTCATCAAAGTTATCCTCGTCAGAGTAATCCTCGTCAGATTGATCATAGTCAAAGTCGAACTTATCATCGATTTTTAAGCGGATCTCACTCATTTCTTGCTCTATTTGTGTAATTGTGTCTCGCAATTCTTTGGACTTAGAAGGGATTATTTCCAAACCTAGATCATATTCTTTGATATACTTGGCGACTGACAAATCATTCATTTTTCTCTTCAATAACGCATTTTTGATTCGTGTTAACGCATGATCCTGTTTCTCGGGACTAGCACCTTCTAAATTCACATCGCACCATGTCCCTAACGTTGTACACAGTTCAGTATTGAATCTGATGATGGCATGACCGTGCATCCCATTTGCACAAATTTCACTTCCATCATAGGTCAATGAAAAATTGTACGGAAACAAAGGTATCCAAGCGTGTGTGTAAATCTCATTAAACACAGATGCCACAAACTCACTGATAGAGTACGTTTTCGGCTCAATTTGCAATCTAACTAAAAGACTGGGTAAGTCGTAAGTGATAAACATTGATCCCGCTACAAAACCATCAACTACACTGTATACCGGTTTCGAAAACGCTTTTTTCTTGTTCGGACATCTAGATAGACCTATGGATTTGCATTGTTGCTCATGACCTTCTAAACTAAACTCTGGGTTTTTCATCCATTTGTTGAAAAATTGTAAATTTTCTTTGACATCGTCGTATAATGACAAATACTCATAGGTTACGTTTATCAACACATAAAATAAACCATTCGTAACGTCAATCGGTGTATTCTGTACATGCTTGAAACAAGACGGTTCATAAAAATTTGGTTTAGGACGTCCTAACGCATTTGTTTGTAAAACTAAGGGAAAAAACAGGGCGACTATATGCACAAACATATACATGACGAGTTTTTGATGCATTGTCATTTTGGAAAGTTCCTATATAAGTATTTTCTACAAACAAATTGAAGTTATTTGTCTTCCAGTCATTCACATGGATTACACCACAAATAGCATTCCTATGTGTCTGTGGACAGATTTCCAGCATGTAGAAATAAATACAAGAGAACATTTTGCACATCGATTCGAAACGTACGCAAGACTCAAAGCTTCTCTACAACCAACGAAGTTGATAATGTGTCTATTTGATGAAATTGTTGAATTCGTTTGCAGCAAAACAAACATAAGCAAAATCAAGATTCAACATGCGCTGATGGACTCTTGTACTTCAAGGAAAACCTTTTCAGTTTGGTCGTTTCTGATCAAAGATGTGACAAAAGAAACCTTGAACGTTCTTGCTACGAAAGCGAACCTGTGTAGATTCGATTTATTGTATGGTTTCATTCATGCCGAAAACTGGATATGTGGTGCAATTGATTTTCGAGGTACTGAAAAGTCAAAAGATATTGCCAAAGATATTCTTGAAACAGAGCACGTTTTTGAAATGTTTAGCGCGAATGCGATGACAAAATTTACCCATCAAATTGTGTCACATCGTGATTGTTGAATAAAATGTATTGTATTATAGCTTGTGTTTTTGTGTTTATTTTTTGATACTTCTCGAAAAACAAACAATACGCAAAATCGTTTTAGGGTTTTTTATTGACACATACATGCACAATCGAACACAAAAGAACAAACATGCCATAACTGTCAATGCCTGAGTCTTACATCTTCTTTGTTCATTTTCAATATCCATGTTATGATTGCTTATATTCAAATGTTTTGAGTCGTAGCGTTATCGAAAATACACCTAAACTTCCTATACAAATACATGGATGTTGCCTCTCATATTCATCCATGTATTGAACGAATGCCTCATAGTCAGAAAAATAAATATACTCGGTCTCTTCATCCCATAGACGTTCAACCTGATTTTGTTTTTCATCATCGATGCCACTGATTTCGTCCGCAAAACAATTGTCGAATTCTTCTTTATATTTTTCCTCCAAAAAACTTTCGTAAGATTGCAAAAACTGATCTTCTATCATATCATCGATATCACGGCTTCTGCAAACCCAACACATTTTTCTATCATGTATCTCTGCATCTTGATCATTGGAACCCTTTTGAAATATGTGATTATCATCGTCGATTTCGCCCCGGTAATATTTTTGCTTTTGATAAAACTGTTCGTAAGATTCGAAAACCTGTTCTTCCAGTATATCGCCAGCATCATTAGTTCTGCAAACCCAACACATTTTTCTATCATGTTTCTTTACATCTTGATCATTGGAACCTTTTTGAGGTATGTAATTATCATCGTCGATTCTGTCCTGGTAATATGTTTGCTTTTGATCTCGTTTTGCATTGCGTATTTTTGTTCTTCGTTTCTTTTTCAGCCTGTTTTCAGCCTTTTTACGCTGCTTTTCAGTTTGTTTTTGATAAGATTTGTAGCGGGTACGAGTACAAGTCTTGTCAATTTTCGCCATTAGCAGCTCATCCAAATCACTATAATTATCGTATTCGTCATACTTTTGGTCATCTTTTGTTTGAAGACTTTCTACCGATTTATTTGAATATTTTTGGTTATCATCGCTAGAATGAACATCTTGATCGCTTTCTGTTTCCACAATTCCATAATTATCTCTTTCATATTGCTTTTCAAACTCGTTTTCCAAGTACCTATCGCATAACTCATAGTCAAGAAATTCAAATTCAAAAGGACAAGCACGACCAAACCGTCGATGACTGAGTCTCACTATTTCTTCTTTGTTCATGTTCCAATCGAACACAAAAGGACAAGCGGGGCACAGCTGTCGATGCCTAACTCTCACATCTACTTTGTCCATGTTCCAAATGGAAATGTGCGCATTGCAAAACACGCATCTAACGCAATTAAAAATAGTGTCGGAGAAATTCTCTCTCGTGTCGGAGATGACACAAGGGTCGTAGATGAACCCTTGGCTAGCCAGGTCTTCCTTTGACACGCTGCGTTTGGATGGCCTGTCTTCAAAGGTTTGAAGTCTCTGGTCCATAGTTTGATAGCGACTGAAGGCTCGTGGTTCAGATTTTCTAAGCCTCGCAAAACGACTGTACACAGACATGTTTGCAAACAAACGTTCTTAGACTTACTAACGTATTCATCTCCTATTTATACCATTTTTTTGTAATGACTTATGCGATACAACTCTCGTAGTACAATTAGTGTTTGACATTGTATATTGAAAACAAAATTAGCCCGGCAAAATTAGCGGGGGGGTCTTTTTTAAAACCCCACCCCCCTTATTAAACCGTCAGAACATTTTCCGGGCATATCATATAGCGCCGCATCCCGCACCAAAAATGCACACAAGAAAAAAGTGGCTGTGGTGGATTATATCATGGTACAAAGGAGTTGATAACAAAATGTGAAATTGATTAGAACCACATATTCTTCATTTAAAAATGCTGCATATGTACAATCCAAAGCAAGCATTCGATTTATGTGTGTGGAAACGCGATATCAACTAAATTGTATCTCCTAAATAAAATATACTTGCTATTATTTTTCGCTTATGTTTAAACGATGAGATGTTATAATGTATAAAATGTGTATACATTAGTAATTAATTCTTAACTTGTATTATTGTTATTTTTTATTTCATTAAAAGAATGTTAATAAGCTTAAACATATTAAACATTAAACAAATTCAAGTAAGTTAATGCTTTAAGGAAATATTTGTGGTAAAAAGGATGATATAAGAATTGTTCTCAACAATGTCTGTGCTAACATGTGCAACCGGTCGTTTAGCAATAAAATACAAACCATGAACGTTGTTTCAATTATGTTTAAGTACACAATCAACAATAAGATGCATTGCTCAAGCCTCCCAAACACAATTTTTTTCATGGCATCGGTTTCCCACGATCGCACCGACATAATTCGCATAAATAACGACAACCTGATGGTGTTAAATTTACATGAGCGTACTGATTTTCTTGGCATATATCTTGAATAAAGATACCCATCTATTTGATACGACGGTGTTTTGAATTTCCTATTACTATCAGTTATAATGCAATTTAACAACACATGCAGATTTGTTTTTATGCCTATATTAAAAATGATTACGTTGCGATTAAGTGTTCTTAAGTGATTAATAAAGAGAACAAATCATTGATTGCTATCACAACTCTAACGATGGAAATAAAATGAAAGCAGTATTTCGAATTCTCTTATGTGAAAGGCTAAAACATAACACATGCAAATTATGGTTATGAATTTACTTTATAAATACAATATTAACAAGTATATAATAAATCAAATTTTCGTACCGAAAAATCAGGTTGTACGAACACGCTTTGATTCACATCTGAACTGTTAATCTCCATTGCTATAATTTTCCTTTTTTTCGAACACAGTCATATAGAAACTTGTATATTATTAAATTTCATGTGATTTCTATAGTTTCATCGTTTGCTATATTGCTAATACATTCATGTTAAAAATTAGGATAAACACTTTGTGTTCAATACTAACCCCTTGTAAAAACACACGTATAAAGCACGTTTTCACTTTAATACCTTTGTGACGCTTAAATAGTTCAACATGTGTTAATAACACAGTCTTTGCACATAGACGCCTTCCAATACGTATTTTAAATACCCGATGCTCTCACAGACGGCGATAGTCAGGTGTATCGAAGAACTGCACGCTATGAGTGTTTGAGCGATCATCCAGTAGTTGTCTGCTTTATGTCGTGTCCTTTCATTCAGTACGATCGCTATAACGCGTTTGGTCGTTTGACGTCAAACTTTCTGTTCACCGTAGCGTTATCACAAGTTACACAATGTTTTATTGATAATTTAGATGAAGTATTATATACAGTTTTCTATCTGTAATTGCAACTATTTATATAATGCTAAAGGTGGTGCATGTATCTGTGAAATGCATGTGTATGCACTATTCATGCAATGCGTACCTGGAATACATAAGTATGCATTGTCCTGTGCATTGCAATTAAAGAAATGACTGTATTGTCTTACTTTGTTTTGGCCTCTCTTAGAAAATGATTGTAAACTATTTAAACAATGTTCAAGGTCGAGATATGACTAGTTTCATTGGATGTTATAGGAACTTAACATTACAGCAACATTACGCTTTCTATGAAAAAATTTCCACATTTCTTTCCGACTGAAAATATTTATTTAATATTCATATGAGCACACGAGCCGGTTTGAAGAGTTAATCTTTAGTGTTTTTTTTGCACCTGACCAAATGCTTTTTGTTATTATGAAAAGACCGGCTGCATAGTTGTTGTTTTTTAGCTTCAAATACAAGTTCACATTGTTTATAAACACTCTTAAAGAAATAATAGAAACGTCATAAAGTCTGAACACGGGAAAACATTGTCAAATTTGGAATAAGAATTAAAAATAAGATCATCAATTTACTAGAAACAAATATTATTGAGAATAATTATTATGTTTTAAAATCCGAGAACAAGTTATGTTTTGTGTTGTTTCGGACACCGTGTAAAATGTAATCGCTCTACGCAAAGTGAACTGTTGTTAAAACAATAAAATTACTTTGTTATACCTAAGTCCGTATAAGCCCACGATTTCACGCTATTATTGAAAATTTAGACTTCTTTACGTCATAAGATTAGGGCTCTCATCATTTTGTTCAAGTTTTCAATAAATCGTATACCTTTGTTGGTTTTTTTCATACATTTACTTAATAATTTCCATCAGAGAATCAATTGCGTACACAAATATGTTTGTCTGTGTGCAATTGTAATGTTTTTGTTAAAAGAGTGTTAATATAAATTTTCTGAACCATTAATCGTATTATTCAAGTAAATGTGTATTATACATTACCAGAAATTGACAAGTGTAATTCACCCCAACGACGGTATTAATGCGTGTATGCTTCGTAACTGTGATTGACATGTTTTTAATTTGCAATAGGCCACATTTATCAAATCTTTTAGTTCAATCGCTGTTAAAATAGTGTTTTGATCCGAGCGCCCTCTGTGTAGAACTTTAAAGGGCCAGTCAGTTGACATCCGAACTGAAAATATAATAGCTGTTTCTTCAAACTACACAATTATTGCGCAAATTTAATGTACTGCACCAACAATAGTTTAGAGACGTGGGCTTATTAACCAATGCCGTGTTGCATGCGAGCTATACCGTTATAAAACACAATCGCTCAACCGTTCGCATTTGTTTGAGCAGGTTTGCCATTAACTTTAGAGTATGCAACCGGTTCGATCGTGATTATGATGAAAAAATGATTTTCAAAGACAAATTTCAATTTTAACATCTCCAACTCGGTTTTGCCTGCTAAATATACCGAAAGACAAACTTATCATTAAATCGTTCGCATTATTGTGCAAATGGTAATAAGTGACTTTAAAATGTGCAACGGGGTTTAATGTGTCTGCGAAACCTCAATGCAGATGGACATTTACGGACAGCTTAATGGCGAATAGAAAAGACAATTTGAGAATAATTTGCTTTTAATTTACGCAGAATGTTTATGTTTCTAACATTTATTGCATATTGAAGGTTATACAGTGATTAGTGGCATATTGTTGTTTTGCTAACCTACATATAATGAGATATTGGTTATCAGATTAATATACTGTATGTGTCATGTTATTTAATTCATAAATCTAATGACTTTGCAAGGGTTTACCCCTCCATTTCAGTAATATATTTGGTAATGCTTTAAACTGACTTAAAGTATTGATCCTATTTTTAACGATATCCGTTTAATGGTGGGCGTGCTAATTTGCAATCAGATCCTGGACAAACATTTAACTTCTATATGTATATTAGGATAAGATCTATCGTCGGTTATTAACAAAGGGTTAAGCTAATTGCGGAATGTTTGGACTAGTGGTGTACTCGGAAGTTCATGTTATTTGTTATCGTCTTGCATATGTTTTGCGTAAAGTCTAGAATCCACCATCATCTTCATGAAAATAGTGATAACGAACATGTTAGACTCATAAATATGTTTTGCCTTTTGTATCTGTCTTTGAAGCATGTGGTTTATTATTTATTCTCAATTATTAACTCTAATATTGGGTATCTTAAGCCCTTTTAAGCTACTAAGACAATTTCTAGCACTTACGTTCATATGTTTGATTTGCTGAATCTCATAAATCGTTGCACACTCATTAAATGTGTGGCAAGAACGAGACTTTAAAACCATTTGGCGTTGACGTCGTTTCCGAATTAAACGACTATAAGATATGATTACCGTTTTCACGTACTTAATCAATCCATTTTTTTGCGATAAAACAATACTTTTATTTTGCAAGGATAAGATACACAAAAATGATTAAGTAAATTGAACGACAATTTCTCATATGTTCTTTTCTTTTTTATGGTCTAAAATCAACCTTCGGTTAGATAGTAATAAGGCAGTAAGGCACAGTCCGACATTGTTTATTTTCGGATAAATTCTTACCTTTTGTCAAGGTAAGCTTTCTTAGTTTTAGAGTTGTCAGCCTTAAATAAATTGCAAATTATGTTCTGTCTAATGGAATTTCATGTAAAATGAATGTATTCCATCCAATCATTGGGTTGTGTATGAACCATTTTGGCTGTCGCACAGAGGATTTTGACGACGATATTTCTGTGTTCTTTTTTCCAAAAGTTGCCAAAATCTTAAAACACTTCTAAATGTATCATGCGTTATTGAACTGTTCTGTAACGATAGTAATACCATGTATTCAATAACATTTAGTTTTAGTGTACATAGTCCCTCGCAAGTAATCGTAGTATACGTCCTTCACGTGATTGTGTCCACAGTTGATGAGGTAGACAGAACCCTTACTGTTTTTGGCAATAAGATTATTATCTTTGATGATTGTTCGAATGTCTAAGTGTTTGATGTCCATATAAATGGTTGTGGTTATGAAGAAATCCAAAATTATTAATTGTTGTTAAAAGCCGCAACTTGTGGTTCATATATTTAGCCACAGATACAAATTGCGCAAAAAGACAAAGTACGAGAATCTAAAGATGTGCGCCTTAGTATCAGTATTTAAATAAACCAAATAATATTGCATTTAAAGAAAAAGTTACATAATAAACAACAGTTTGAGAACGTGTGTGTAGCAGTAATGGCAGGCAAAAAATAAGCATAACTACAGCAGAGTGCATCCCTGTTTTCAAGGATATGGTGTCAAACCTGATTTGGTACATATATAAACAATTTATTACACAGCATTATACTTATTAGTATTGTATAATTACAAACTATTTAAATGGTCGGTTTACTATTTATTTCAGAAGGGTTCATATTTAATAATTAACGAACGAAATAAACTTTTTGCATCTTGGGGACATAATTGAACTCATACATGGTTTTGCTATTATCACAAAAAAGCTTTATAAGAAAAATAACCATGTCGACAAAAATCACATGATATTATTTTAATTGCAAAATACAAGTATGTGGTTTCGATTATGATATGCATTGTTGAGGTGTTTGAATAATATTGTTATTTAGGTATTAGTATTTTTGTTTGTATATTTGCAGATCTTTACACATGAACCTAGAGAATCCAGAATCAATCTGGGCTCAAACAGTTTATATCTTACTGTTAGTTTCGACTGTGTGTATAAGATGCAGGGGAAATATTGTGTTCATATTATTTTTTATTTACATTCGTGAACACATTACGTATTTTATTGTTTAGCAGGTCATTTTTCTTTTTTCTTTAGCAGAACATTATTCTTAAATGTGCCTTAACCAATATCAAAACAATAATGGTGTCCACCGTTCTGTTTGTGATTTGAAATTCAATAAGTGGCATGCATTCACATATACTCTTCACTCTCGTCTGTTGTAATAAACAGCATTTCAATTGATTTAAATCAAAAGGCAACATAATTCTTTGTTTACAAAACAACGTGTATTTTTTTTAGATCATATTCGATGTTTGTTCACTTTTATATAAATATTGTGAAACTATTGAACAAAAAATAATAAATTTAAAATTCGCGATTTTTGGTACCACATGCTTCATTCGCAGCGTGCATATTCATCAATTTAGACTAATAAATAGCTTTATAGAAAGTGTCCATTTATATGTTTTTGCTATACAATAAATCAATATTTAAATAGAAAGATGGCATACGCTCTGTTTTCGTTTGCTGCTGTTAATGTTATGGACATGCCGTGAAATCATGATAAACTTAAGTAATGCGTTGGGCTTTCGTTTCCATGACCATGCTGTGTTTCTGTTTAATGCTTTTTTGCCCTGTATGGTATGTTTCCCTTTCCTGTTGTCCCGGATTATGTTTCTTTTTACAATTTTCTCAACATTATTTGGCGTCCAAAGTCCCCTTGTTATGTCATGATCCATTTTATTGACATCACGTTATCCATTTTCATACACACAATTCCAACCATTTATCATCAAAAGCATCAAAGATACACAGCTTTCATCAGCGCTTTTAGATCATTGGCACTTTGTATATGATTTACAATCTAACAACCATTATCATATTTGCTTTGATCATCCTCTTCATCCCTTTCAACCTTCTTATGTTTTTCAGAGACTCTGTTTCTGTGTTTGCCCAACGTTGTTCATGCAATGATTATTATATGGTTTCGATCAAATGTTAACAGTGAGTTGCATTTTTAAATTAATAGTTAATTATATTCACGAATATTGCATAATGTTGCGTAGTCATGTTGACATCAATTAATTCATGCATTGCTCAAATAAAATTACAATACACCGAGAACAAAACATGTTTGAACAAATTGAATCATTACATAACTTTCTATAACGATGTCCTATATAAACAGTTTTAAACAGTGCAACACGACAATTTTGATTAGAATAAATACCGATGAATTAATAAATATAATGACTAATGAATAAGAAATGCCAAATCCATGCACATATTCTTTTAACGTTCGTTAAGTCAAGTGAGTTGAAACGACTTGTAAGCAAGGCTGCTGTTTTGTTCGGTTCCAGTTTGCAATAAGAAATAAATAAACTAATATTGTGCAATACATTATTAAAGATTATATTGATACACCGTACTTGCTGTTTTCGAGAACAATGTTGAGACATTTACAAGTGTCAATTTCTATATGCGTTACTTTTCAAGCCATTTGGTAATGGCGTCTATAGTTGTAATTCTGGCGGCAAACAGGAGCAGCTGTTTGATATTATTCTTGGCAATCCAGTTTAATTCCACTTTAGCGTTCATTATTTCACTTCCGCTTATATGTTTATTAAAATTAACTATTTGATGAAACAAGTAATTCTCAATATATGACCATATTGCCAGTACCTTTTTTTAGGTTAATAGATAGGGATTGATTGAATTGTAAAAGAACTTTGTAATTACCTTATGTATACAATCCATTCTTCTTTAGATGTTTTTATTATGAACAAACAATAAGCGTTATCTTATAGTTAATATATTTTATATACATTATTATATATTCTATTAGTTTTATTTATTATATCGTGCTATGTCTCTTCTTTATACTATCATATATAGATTCGTATTTACAGATAAGATATTCGTTTAACTAGTATTCGCCTACCTAGCTTAATTAATGTCATTTTTATATTGTATTTTAGTTAAGTATGATATTTATATTGATTTACAGTATATTATCTAGAATATATATTAAGTAATTCATAGATATTTTTTTATAATTGTTTCAAGCGAATCGTGTAGAACTAACATATTCGTATAGTTGTACACGGTACCATTAAATGTGTTAACGGCTTCTGTTTGACCCGTACGGTTCTGCTTGGCTTTTCCTCCAATAGTAGTTTACAGAACCTTTGACAAACATTCGGGTTCAGTAAAAAGCCGCCGTAACGTAACTAATAATTTTTGGTCATGGTACAATTGAATATATAATCACTTCCTTAGACTAATAGTTCTTTAGTATACTTAATCGCTATCCGCGTCTTGTTTATGGACACAAAATGAAACTCAATGGGGTTATTTTAAAACAAGCAATAGGGAAGTCTACTGTTGTGAAGGTATTTTCGGAAATTTCCTAAATATTTTCCGCACATTACACTGGTTTGAACACATGATCGATCAAACAAATACTTTCTTCATTATGAAGAACAGTAAAACCTCGTGAGTAGTTCAAATGTTACATACAATTCATATAGTTAATTTGGAATTTAATGACGTCACTTTATTAATTACTCAGTGTTATTAAATAAAATCTACCTCATTTGAATTGTTTTAATGTGTTGCCGTCACAGAAATGCATATGCGTATTTTTGATGACTGACAAAGGCATACTATTGATTACATTTTTTTAATTATTTTACAGAAGATATATTTAGAAAGTTTATGTTGATCTGATTCAAATACAAAGTCGGCTAAATGTTGGTTATTGAAAAAAACACGAATGGTTCGTCTTTCAAATGCGTCTTAGTAGGAATTGAAACTCAAAATAATTGATTATTACCACAATACTACCTATAATGATATAAACACCCTCGTTAAACAATAAATTATCGTCAAAACCTGATATATTTATTAAAATATAATTTAAATATATATGGTAAGGGCTGGTGTTGTTATATACACACTTGAGGATCATGCAAAGGCATGTTAAACAGTATTTTGATACTCTAATAAGAATCTCAAAGGGTTGATCGAAATATTTGAAATAATCCTTGGAACAAAAAGTTGTATGGCCATTACCATCAATAGCTATATAGTGTCTCTATGAAGACACAATATTCCAAGTGATGATAACAGAGGCGTTTCAGCATCGATCTTAACTAATTAATTTCCTAATTGAAGTCATGGAAAAGTCATTTTACTAAAGTGCCGTTGCTGATATACATCTGCGCTTATAATTGTGCATACGTCCCATTTTGTCAACTTACAAAGCTGGTTCAATTCAAGCCATCGTATTCCCGATTGGAAATTCGATCTCGTGTATTATTTGACTATAACATATATAACAATAATATGATTAAGCATATCCTGTATAAACAATAATACATGTTAAGACGTTTGCTGTATTTATTTAAATGTATTAACCATACTAACACACACACCTATCTGAGTTGAACTTACAATTAATTAATTGTCGTTCTTGATTAACTATTTATATGTTTCTATTTAAAGAAAACACATTTCTGTATAATTATGTCTACGTTTTAAAGAAGTTAAAATTAAAAACCTTTCCAAATAGTTATGTTGAAATTTACAATTGTTTTAAGCAATGAACTTTGTAAAGGCATTACTTTTGCTTTAAGTGTATGTTGCAAAACAGAGGAAATAATATAATACGGTGTTTGGATCGGTCGATGAATGGATACAGCCTCTTCTTATTAAAACATACACTACTCAAACAAAGCGTGAACGTATATAATATCATTATGGTTGTACATACATAATCCTCCGATATGAATACATGAACTGAAACATGTTTTCTTGATATATAAATTATGTTGATTTAGGGAGAGACATTTTAAGGAAGACATTTTACTTACATCAAACGATATTATTTACAGCAGAAATGTAAACTACGTTTTCATAGAAGCAGTTTTTACCATTCTCTGAAATAGAACTGATATGTTAGATCAGTATGTGTAATCACCACGACGAAGTGCAGTTAAATCATTTCGAAGGAACGTTGTTTTATACATCCCTGTATTATTTGTTTACATTAACGCCTTCAGTTCAAATTATTTCATACAAGAACACTTTTTCCCCGTAAAAAGATGTTATCGGGTGTGTGGATGATTCTGGTGATACAATTATATTTATAGTGAAGCAAATATTAGGATTTATTCAGTTTTCGCACATGCATATTATACTCTTACACCTTTTAGAATAGTACTTTTCAACTGTATTCGTTAGCATATAATATATTATTTAATTTTAGATAACCGGTTTACCTTACCAAGATGTGTGTTATTAATAGGATAGATGTTATTCGGTTATCATTGTGCGAAATAAATAAACACTCGATTCAGATATAATATAATTAACAAGTCATTACCCGCGTGTTGATTTGCGATATCGTGTGTATAATTCATAATAAAACGCGTTTGCATAATACATGATACTTCAATTATAAACGGAAATAGAACTGTACAACATGTAGTGTAATCGATCAAATCTAAATACGGCTCAATTTAAACACATGTGTTATTTATTTTCATTTTTATATGTTAAACAAAGAACACATTTCTAATCAGATTGTATTGAATGACGTAAGGAAAATGCAAAGACAAGTACAATTTACGGAATGTCCAATTATTTATCCGTTGAGAACATCAGGGATTGGAAGCAAATACAGCAGATATTGCGTGTATACATGATGAAATCATTTTGCAATCATTAAAATAGCTTTTGAAATATCTACAACATCGTCATCGGTTTAATGTGTGGGAATATAAAATCGATTTTGCCCTATGATTCGTACAAGACGTAGACCATGCATGAACACACCACCTGCTCAAAGAAGGAGTAAAATAAATTACATATTGCAGCACAGACGTATTAATAATAAACGTTTATAGTTCCACAGACCTATACTATAACGTCATCTAATATTCTTCCGTTTGTGATTATTTTACCATCGGTGATACCAAGACGTTTGTTTGCCGATCCAGTGAAGTCTGGTGTAGTCTTTCTTTCGGGTTCAGATAAGATTAGGAGACCATTTAGAGTGATGATAAATGCCGTCATCAGCAAACGTATACACATACTATGTTAGTGTTATTTTGTATTTGCATTTATCCGACGATTTGAACAAAGGTTAACACGACGAGGCTTGCCGCACTTTATCCTACACTATCTATAAAATATGTGATGATCAAAATATGAGCGTTAAACTGGTTAAATAGTAAAAAACAACATTACTGAATCGAACCTCGAGCAGTAAGATCAAATTAAATTGTGATCTTGCCTGCTTACGCCACGCAAAAATTGTCTTTAACAATTCAATGAAAAGTAGACTAACTAGAAAATAATCGCTTTATGCATCGATTAAGATTTAGTCAGCATTTCAAATGCTACACACTCAAGTACATCACATGCGTTTTGTAAAAATAATACTTGATTCACTTGTGCTAAATACCAAAATGGCTGCCAAATTTCAACCTACAAATATTTACCCCTACGTCACTCATGATGCAGTATTTATTTCCCCCATGTTTGTGTAATTAATATGTCCCAACACATATACCCACTATTTATTAATAAATCCATCCTAGACAAAACGAGTCACGAATAAGTATAAGTAAAAAATTTTCCCAGACAATCGCGTCCTTGAACTGTCGTAACTGAACGAATCCAGTTGCTTTATGTTAGCAGACAATTGCGTGTAGTTTGGTGATAGGTTTGCTTTTTTTTTTTAAAGAATCATAAGATGAATAATATACATATATGAATAATAAAAAAAATAATTTTTATTTTATAAGGTTATTCATTAATGTATGGCTTTATAGACAGTTTTAAATAAATGAATTAGGATGATATTTCATTTTAACGAGCCTAATCGTCTTTGACATTTAGCCTAAAGTGAAAGTCTACAAAAGGAAGTCCATTAATTCATGAAGTAGGCATATAAAGCACACTATGCGTACAACGCAAAGATTTATATTACATGTGAATGTTTATTATATGAATTCATTTCCCGTAAAAATACTCCTAAAAGTTATATGCAGCACAAAACATCGATTTTGTAATTTATTAACCAGTTCGAACTTCCTTTTAAAAGGTTTGAACATGTTAGAACGTGTTTATGAGTTTCAATTGACAATGTTGGATACGTCCTATTTTGTTATGCACACATTCACAAGTAATAATTTTGTTTTAGTATTTTATGTTGTGCATTCTTCTTTAACGTCGAATAGCTGGTGTGTTGTTATTTCTACGACTACAATAAGGATGTCATGTTGATTCCTCGGTTGAAAAAACATGTAGTATGCGATTTCATAGAACAGTCAATGTACATATATATTCAAACAACAGAAATGAATACGTCTGTAAAGTGAGTTAGTTTAGCCTTTATCGGATACCTTTATGAGCTTATCATATTATTGTTTCAATTAATGTTTTTATGCGCCCTTGTACAGCAGTTTTATGCTATTCACTTTTATCTGATTTATAAATCGTATGAGTGACCACATTCTTTTCACGCGATTTTTAACCAGATGACAATAATTATTTTTTTTAACAATGAATGTGTGTCTCTTAGGTTCTAGTGAAGACTCTAATATCTAATATCGACTAGCGACTCCGGTGACCATTGGTGTGATCCATGTAACAAGTGCCGTTGCATCATGAATACAATTCAAAACTAAAACATTTAAACAACGCACGTCGTCTGAATATAAATAGTATTTGATGGCTCAGAAACGAATGTTACAAACGAAATATAAAAATATTTGTTTTTCCTATCTTCATTAACGTTTGCAATATCTTATACATGCACTTGCAATTTCTAAGAGTTTGATGTCCTCTTTTAATCAGATTTATTCATGTTAAATTTATAATGGAAAAAAGGTATTCAATTTTTGCTGGATCATGCAAAAACACTTCATCAAACGCTAAATTAAGCTTATCTTTCAGTCAGTGTTACTTGTATGATCAATCCTTGTGGTCCCCAAAAATAAATTATAAAGGTTGGAACTGTTATATGGAAGAGATTAATGTGTATGAATGATACGTGTGTTATTTATTTCAAATACATTCAATTATAAAAGCGTCCGCTATAACGTTTGATGTATTTCAGTTTAAAGCATTGTCATGTCTCCATTACAATTTTAGAACAGTCTTCGTTACATACACTTGTAACTCGCAATTTGTTTCATGACAACCGAAACGGCGCCGTTATTGAATATTTGAATGTCTGATATGGGATATGACGCGTGCAAATATTTAATTACTTGACGATGCCTGATTGCATTTACTTTCAATCTTTATTAGGTATGTAAATATGTATGGTAGACTGACCAAAATGCGTTTAAATATGTGAACTCTAAACAAAATCTAAAACGATATGGTTTATTATAAACGTAATAAAATGATCGAGAATTAGAAATAATGTCATAATAAACGATTGAAGATAACTATCCAAACATTGTGTGTGTGTTAGGTGAACAAAAAAAAAATATGTTTAAATACCATTTGGTCATGTGTTGAGGATATGAATGCAGAATGTGGACAAACATAACATAGCACAAAATACTCCAGACAACCGCCGTTTGCAATATGCCGACGACATGCAGTCATTATCATATCCTGTACGGGTTTGTGAAAATCCGGTGCTTCGGAGAACAAACGCAGACGTATATTTCTCCCTAATCTAGACATCCATTATCAGGAAAATCGACAGAATACATTGAATAATTGTTTAAGGCATATAATTTATTTTAAAAGCATTGGAACCGTCTTCAAATCATCCTATAATATTCATTCATCGCTAAAATAGCTATTATTATACATGAACATTAAACAAATGTGAACGACGTAATAATATGTTTAAATGTGTTTCTTTAATTTGTCGTCTTTATTGATTGAAATGAGGTGTACACAAATAAATGGTATATTTATAATGATGTTTGAATCATTATCTGCACAGATTTAACACCACCTGAGAATGTGACCTGTCGACAGCTACAAGGTGAGGCACCGCAAATGGTGTGCAAGGGAGAAAATAAAATAGCAACTGTGTCAGTCATTTTGTAATAGCCATGCTTTAGATTCTTTCCCGAATGCTAAATGAACCATCATAATGTGTTTATGGTTTTAGTGAAATTAATCGAAATTTGTTAGAAAAATTATCTTGCAGCAACGAAAAATGATTATGAATGAACAATTTCGCCTGATTGTTATCGTATATATAAACCGGCTTAATCCTACGATACTTCATGCCGGATGTTCTACTCCCGTATTATTACAGAACATATGCTAAGAATTTATCTATTAAACACAATTAGCATTTAGAAAGTTGGTTAGTAAAATAAGAAATAATTTAAAAGGTCGCTCACAGTCGTGAGTGCAGATAGTAAATATTGTTAAAGAAGAGTTGCCGACATATTTCATTGCATACAATAATTTGCTTATAGTAAATCCTGCGTTCGAACAATTTGGATATAGTTTTATAACATACAAAGAAATTAAAACGGTTATCATTAAATAGCTATATGTCAAAAGGGTTTGCAAATGTATTTCTTGTAAAGTAAATATGCATGGCATGAAGTTTGAGACACTAACCTAGGTAGGTTTGGACCGATTTAAAATGTACAGACATCATCATAAAAATCATTCAACATACTCCGTCAGATAATGTGTAGAATTTTGTTTAAAATGATCTTAATTAAATATGTCATTTTTCGTGACACCAGAAGACAAAAAAACGTCTGAAAAAAGGTCCCAATAGCTTT
>NC_068357.1:117375270-117425270 GCF_020536995.1 Dreissena polymorpha
GGAATTTCATTTAAGTATACTCTTGACGACGAGTAAAATATCACGCTTAAATGGTTTTTTGTTTATTTATTACAAGAGGCTAAATGTTATAAGTGTAAGACTTTTTTATAACTATTCTCTGATAATGACTGTTTGATACACAACGGTCTATTTAGACGACATATGTGCATACGACGCCTACTAAACATCGCTTAATATCTGCGTGTGTGTTATACATTTTACTTTAAACATTGGTTTAAAACTGGTGTACATGTGTATATTCTTACAAAAAGTATTGTACATGGTAGTGACTCGGATTTTATCGACATGAAAACTTCGACAAGCCCTGGTTTTTCTATGCAGATATCATTCTCATCCGATATCAATATGGTATTAACATAAGTTGTCAATTTATAATGCAAAATACATCGAGTAGGCAAAACGCTCAAGTATGCAACACAATTACACACTGTCTATAAAGTAAATATCATATGATTACAAAAGTTAATTTACGTTTAATTTCAAGAATACATACATATATCGTCAAATTATGGAGGAATATTTGTATAACTATAACTATACATAAATGTGTTTGATTACGTCAAATTGCGATGACGCTTATAAATTTCAACACTATATGCAATTTTTTGTTTGTTTTACCATACATTGGTCACCATATAAACACTTGTATTCATAATAATAATTTGTACTAACCCAGATAAATCTTTTCCCCAGACACTCGCATATTATACTAACACAATAGCAGTATTTTCATGTCTAAGAGTACTTGAACTATACGTGATAGTAATATATTGTTTGTTGGATATATAAAGGCCGCGCTCTGTGAAAATGGGGTTTAATGCATGATCGTAATGTGTCATCCCATATTAGCTTGTGCAGTCCGCACAGGCTTATCATGGACGACACTTCCCGCCTTAACTAGAATTTTGCTAAGAAGCGACTTTCTTCAAACAAAAATTATCATAAAATCGAGAGTGTAGTCCCAGATAAGCCTATGTGAACTGTACAGGCTAATATGGGGCGACACTTTACGCACATGCATTAAGCCCACTTTTCACAAGCGAGGCTCATATCTTTTTGCAGTTAGCTATACTAAACTACACTTGATTGACAAGCACTTTATAAACCCTATCAATACAATATACGATATGGATGGTCATAACTACTTATAATATGTAAAACCAAATTTAGCAGAAACGTGTATAGCGATTAAATCTGATATAATATATAGGTGCAATTCAAAATATTTGAATTATAACAGTTCATTATTATTAAATTTGCCGTAGAGGACATTTATAAATCAGATACAATACTAAAATATAACCTTCATTGAAAAGATAATAATCATAATTGATAAACAACATTCAAATACATTTTACACAGACATTTTAAAATGACTGTTTAACACATATACATTGACCATAACGGTGCATAAAACATTACTTTCCATTACAAAACATAATTTGCATACGTACTAATCAGTAATCGTGCAGGCAACGTTTTGTTTTCAAATTTTACTAGTAATGGTATGTACTGATATCTTAATTCTGAATGCATCCAACAATCTAAATATTCATACTCTAATGAATTGTACATATTACACTTGTTTCGCACCGAGGAACGGATCATATGTTGCAGGAGACTTAAGCAGAGTTAACCATGTTTACCACGTTTATCGTTGCCAATAATGTCACATTTAGATCAGATCAATACATTTCACTTATATACCGTTCCGTTTATCGATTAGCGCGACCTCAACTGGTCAACACAATGACCCTCACGAAGCGATCTAAGTGACCATTTCTCTTCTCATTGTAATCTTCAGGGAAATTACATATCTGCTAAAGACCAGACAAAATGCCTTATTTTATATGAACATGTCAGAAATGACGTAACTCTTGCCTCGCTCTGCAAACATTATACGGTAATAACTTGCACGTAAACAGTAAAATATACGTATACAGTCACAAACGAACGGACTAAACTAAGACATATACATTTTGTTTGTTTTCACTAACCTGACGTTCCTTATGTTGTGTGCGCCGAATCTTCATCTTAAGTTGTTGTTTGGTTTCCAAGGGTAAGTTTTCGAACATATTTGCTAAGTGCACATAAACCAACTATTGAGATTGCGTCATTTTTTGTTGCATTCAATCGTATTTACTGAATAAAATCTAATTTAAATTACCTGAAGCCGTAATGCTAGATAGATTAATTAAGATGTATGTACGACCTAATTTTCCTTCTTTTTGGAAGGGTAGTGGACAAAACAGACATGCGATTTGCTTATGGCGGAACAACAGACGCATTATCGATACTATTTTTATATATTATAAACAATAAGTATCGTGCACGCCATCCATAAGGCTATATGAATCCAACACAGTACAACCATTACTAAATAGCATTTGTAGATAGTTAAACAAATTAATGATTGATGAGCTACCATCATAATGTTTGATGTTTTATGCCATTCCAGGTACAAAGCTTTGTAATATGACCAATACATAACATCAAATCTGTGTAAGCGTGTAATCATACGGAATAAAACAAATAGTTGCATTGTTTTAATGACATAGCTTTTTTGCTTTATTGATACTTACTAAAATTTGTCTCTATTGAATTATACTATTTCAAAGCGACAAGAGATAACTGAGAAAAGCAAAGCATGCCATATGTGTTCCGTTTTGATTTATTACAAATATAAAGTCAATTTTGTAATGCAATAAATACTATTAGGTGCTGTATGTAATTTAACACTCCAAATGGCAAAGTTCTTAGTTTTTCTTTTATATTTGGACACACACTTTGTATTTTATCATTTTCATTTGATCGGAAATAGTATGCATCGTGTTTCACATGTATGACGGCGTTTAAACAGAACTTGTGGAACATTTAATGCACGTGAAACATGATCTTAAAAACAGGAACCATAGCTCATTTGCTAAACCTAGTGTAGGTGTTGTAAAAAATAAATGAGTTTTAATCAACTTCTGCATATAGTGCTTGGAACCCATGCAAGAAAAAACATTTAAGTATAAAATATAGACCTTTATTCATGAATATTACTTTTTATTGATTATATAACGGTTTAGAAATTAAGATTATCATGTACACAATTGATATTATTTTTGTACTAACTAACACCTTCGAAACGTACTTAAGATGGATGACAATATAGTGCACATTTTACAGAAGACCTATTAACTGTTTGTTTTACATATAATCGCATTCTAATATTCCATTTAAAAATATACTTTTAATGTCGAACTTATATTCACATTCTTCACATTCAACTTATCTTCATGTGGTTATGTTCACTGGAGCCTTATCTACAATTTAATGACCATCGTCAACTCCTTTATGTACACTTGTGCCGTAGCAACACATATATGAATAAACTCGATGGATAGTTCTTTGCTCTTTATTCAGTTGTTAACATAACGTTTCCAAATCCATATAATTCTTTAAATTAGTTGTTAATGCAATCTTTCCAAGTCTATGTAATTCTCCAAGTAACTAACATTGTTTCCAAGACATGACAAGATCCGTCCAAATCCATCCTGAGAGGACCCCACCCCACCCCCCTGGGGTTGGGTTCTGCAAATAAACCTCTTATCTGGTAAGTGCATCGACACGAAAACAAATATCACTCAAACGGACTGACCCCATTTACAAGCGTGCTTCAACTGTCAACAAACTAAGGATTTCTGGCCGTACTGACGTAACCATAAGGCATGAATTATTGCGAACAAGACATATTCATCAATTATGCGACACATCTCTTTTTCATCAAAGAAAGATTTTATATTTTATTATTTAAAATCGTTAGGAATATCAAATTCTGAGTTTTAAGTGTCTTACAATATCATGTATCAATGTATCTACTGAGAAAACAAGTGAGGGTAATGTTATATAATGTAAAGTCAATCACAATGAACTGGAACTACATAACAGGTCAAATGACGTAAATCAATTGTCCACGTTACACTACAGGCGTTGTTTGACCAGTGACCTCCTGCGCTGTCTATTCGAAGTAGGTGTTGCCCGGGTTAAATATGTTCCTGTTGCTGTCAAGTAAAAGGTATTGGTTTGTTGTTATCCGTCTATGTTGATTCTATGGTGATGTTGTCTACCACTGCCGCCGTGAAGAAGATCTATCTATCGCCAAGTTGTGTAGGCGAATTGCACGTGGTCGGTTGCTCTAATTTGCGTACCAAGGTTCACATCGAGGCTGGATATGTCATTATTGTTTCTGTTGTTTTTGTCGCTGAACCAGCCGTCATCGCGTCGTTGTTTCTGTTGTTGTTGATGAATCTGTTCCAGCGTCTTCATTTCTCTCGGGACATTGAGATCTTCTATTGGTCATAATGCTTACAAGGTATTAACTTAAGCAGTTTACCACTTGATGTCTTAGGCCTCGGAAGTATCACTCCGAATACGCTATCTGCGCATGTCAAACAGTTGAACGGCTGCATCTAACTCTATAGTGTTTAACGTCACAAGTATTTTATCCAGTGTTGCGTCACTTGTTGTCCTTCGAAAACTTCTGGCGTTGGGTCTTATTTTAGCAATAGAACCATGTATTCACTTTGAGAGTAGATAACAGTGATGTCCCATGCTATTCACATCGTTTTTCTTCAATTCATTGTGAAACGCGTTGTTTTGCGATGTCGTTTTTCTTTGGCGTGGTCTTCAAATCTCGATCTTTCATCTGCGTTGTGGTGGTACAAGTATCAGTTGTTTAAAATCATGGCAAACATTTATAAATAATCCCTTAGTTATTTTTAAACATCGTCATGACAACTTACTGTGATACCTCATTCAAAAAATAAATTATTTACAACGAAAAATATCAGCCAATTCCCCAAAACATACTTTGTATAAGAACATGACAGTTTAAAATCTGACAAGTAATTTACTTAATGTGAGCTGTGTACCGCCTTAGGCAACATATAATTACTATTTGGTATTTTGTTCGTACTTCTTTATGTGTATTGACTAGTGAAATCTATAACCAAGTACTTTTACTATAAAGAGACATAAAACGGGACAGACACATGTTTACACATAAATAAAATTATATCATAATTTGTATGCCATCCTATCGGCATATCGTAAGTGAAGGTCTTGTTCTCTAATCATAGAATTCAAATAATTTTTATGCAATATCTGATCTTCTGTCCACAGAGTAACATTCTTCAATGGCACCGGATAAATTCTGAATTAAACCTTTATGAACCCTTTAGAGGTTACATCTACCACAGAAATTTAATGCGCACATATCGTTAGATTTTTACTGCGCTACATGCGACAGAAACACATTAAATTCTGACTTCAAATTACTGAATACCTTCAATATAACCGATACACTACATACATTTGCATTAAACACAATGAGGTATATACACATGTACCTTTTTTTTTGTCTGCCCTATTCATATTCGCGATTACCATTACTGTTCTCATTTATGCGCATTTCACTACTTCATAGCGTACATAAAATGACGTAAAATTCGTTTACTTCCAAATTTATATGCCTACCTTCTAATTTCCTATATCATCATACAAAACTATTAAAATTCTTCAAAAATCCTTAATTATGTATACTCCTCTAATATCCGTATTCTTATAATGTAAAAATGAATGAAACATTCTTATTTCCTCGCACATTCTAATTTCATGAAAATTTACAAAAATACCATCAATTTAAAATGTATTTATCTTGTACAGAAACATTGCGTCCGTACATAATTCAACATTCTAACAATACAAAATATATATAATTCTTTAAATACTCTCTATTGTTTGTTCGCCTCTAATTTCATTATTTCCATAACAGCCATTTCGTATAGCCATACAATTCAGCAAATGATGGACCCCAAACAGAATTTTGCAGTAAAGAAGTGCATGTACGGCTACACTAACAGATTGAAATCACCAGACAAACGCTTGCCTATAACGCCCGACCTCCTGGCCAGACTAGTGCAATCATTACATTTCACAAGCAACTCTGCGTTTCACAGGATTCTCATCAAAATTATGCTAAGAGAATGTCCGTTTACATTTAACAACTTTAAGCTAAATACCAGACAGATACTTGCATGGATATCTATTCGAAATTCAAGTACAAATGTAAAACAAAATAAAAATAAACATCGTTTAAAATGTATTATTATTTTATATTCAACGTACGTGTTGTCTTATTGATGTAGTGAGTTCAAACTGAACCACAAACATGCAGCATAAGCAAGCTTCTGATGTAAACAGTTGCAATAGTGTTCCATTTACCATAGTGTACATGGAATGCATACGGTGTACCATGCGATATCTGTTTGATGAAAAATGTAAAGTCAAAAGTATGACGTTACGAATAGTTCAACAATTTAGGAATTAAAACTTGTTTGCAATATTACAAATACGATACTGAGTAAATGTAGTCAATTGAGCAACAATAAAATTATTACTTCTTCGGGGAAAGCGCTTCTAAAAATAGAAGGGCTTTCCTGTTATAGAATATGCCAAATTTAATTCAACACAAGTCAATCACTATTTAAATGACCTTATCAATTCTGAGCATTGAATTCGGTTCTTCTAGATGAGAAGCGACGACTCTAACGCTCGCGGCGCAAATGTCATTTATTATTCGAACAACTTCTAATTTTTAAACTTATAACTTGCGAGCAATTGACCTCAGGGCAAACTTTTTATATGTTTCGCCCATATTTTATTTGATAACAGAAATCATCGAATCATAAATAATTGAAAAGTGTCTTTAGTCGCTTTTAAATATATATTTAAAGTAATGCGTTCAAATGACCTAGCCCACACATTTTAAACATGAACGCATCAATACAATTAACAATTAAATAATATACCTTCACTAAGGCAATATATTTGTTTGTGTTTTTTTTTAATTTTTGAAGGGAGTTTTTTTCATAAAGCCCATATTTTAGCTTTGAAGGAAATCGTTTTAGATTGGTATTGCCAATATTTTAAGTTTCAAAAACATTGTTTTAAATTTAATAAGCGTGCACTACTCATGAGTCATCCTTTCCACACCAACAACCGAAACAATATATTATACAAAACAGTCTATATGCCCGTGTTCATTTCACTCAATGTTACTCAAAAACTTGTTAAGTATTGATATATAATTGTATAAGTTTCTACTCCACACACTTCTCGTACTTACCATATTTCTAGCAAAAATACATGGTCAACACCACGGAAAATGTCATTCAACTTCAAAACCATATGTTATTTAAATTACTGGGTATAAACCATATACGTAACTTCGATAAGAACCGCCATAAGTGATACTTGTTTTTCGCCCAAAGGTTCCGGAGCTGTGATTCTACTTTCATTAATTCTTAAATTGTGTTTGTCATGTGTGATCGCGTTGTGACTTATTGTTCGCTAAGTGGTGACTTGCCTGATATAAAGGGACTCTGTCTGGTATTAGTACTGTTCCTCTTGGGTTGCATCTTGATTTCATCTTGTTTCTATTTAATCCCACAAACTGATTCAGACCGAGGTTTATGCCAATGTCTCTCTACATATTAGTAGAATTATGTACATAACAATATAAACGTAAGTACGCAAAAATGAAATTATTAGTTTGTATGATACTTAACCAATATTAGTATACACGTTTGGTTGCACAAATACTGCTAAATGAACAATTTATCAATCTTATCTTAATTGTTTATTTAGTTGGAATTAGATTTTTAAATCTGATTATTGTATATACATTGTTAATATCATCAATACATCAAATAAGTTATCTGTGCAACTGCATAGAAAGCCTCAGGCTTATTTGGAATGCCATGTCTTAAGTTTTCAACACAGATAAGACCCGTTATCAGACCATTATTACAATAGCAAGTTCTTCCAAAAGCGCACAATCTTACAACGTCTTGATATGTAATTGAAAACGAAATTAGCCGTCGAATAATACACGATTGACCATCTGTCAATACCGATCGCATGAAACACGTACACATGAATTATATTTTCGTCATTTATATCATATAATTAAATTAAAATTAAGTAGAATACGTGCACTCTAAACGTATATATTTTATGCAGACTCTTCTGTAATCCATAACAGAAGTTAATTTTATAGAAGTACAACTTAAAATGCCTACAAGTCTTACCTGTAAGTGTCTCCTGCTTTTCTCCCAAATATATTTCTTATGTAACAGTATAATTAAGTTTATAATTTTCTTCAGGAAAATAAAAACTGTACTTATACATGAACGAGTTCCTGTTTAGTTTAACGGAGTTGAAATTGAGACTCGGGTCCCTTCTCAAAGCATGTTGAAGTAATAAAAAAGGAACACTTAACAATAAAACAGTGATATCTACTTTAAAAAAATAACTATATTATCAATAAAAAGCAAAGCATGTTTATAATATTCCAAATACATTATTATTATTATTATTATTATTATTATTATTATTATTATTATTATTATTATTATTACTATTATTATTATTTATAATATATATACATTATATTTTACAATCCAGTTTCCTCATGTTTGTTTTTATGGTTCCAATATTATCAAGGACGCTATCAGTGCACACCGCAATTGTTTTTGAACTAAATACATAGGTTCTATCAATCGACTTTACACATTAAATGTCAGTGACTAACGTCGGCGTAAAACTTCAACATCTATACTTCCTGCACGGTCGTGGACCTACGGTTACTTCCTTAATCACTGTATGTACTATCAATATAAACTAAAAAATGGATTTAATTACATAAGTGTATATCAAAAGTCTATATATTACGAAATACCTAAACACAAATATAATCCAGTGAAATGCAAATTTACTAATCTATTTTAAGGATTGATGTTACCAGTACAGCTAAGGGATGCAATATTTTATTTTCTGCATATTGCTAGTTAAATACCAAACAATCACTTCCTCTGTGTAGTCAACCAGGTTTTTTCCGAGGCACAGTCGACCAATCATGTCCACAAAAAAGACCGGCTACTTCTTTGGTACTGATGCAGCAATGCTATCTGATTCGAGTATTCGTATTTGATTTGACGTATATAATGAAAAAAGAATAACTTGTTATCGTCCTATCATTTTATAATATTTTGTAACATATCTCATGAAGCTAAGGATACAAAATAATGCTTGCCGAACCGATTTTGTTTCATTGTGCAGAGCCTGATATATTACACATTAATAGGCTAGTAAACTTTTTTTTTCAGCATATCCCAACGCCCCAATTTAAAAATAAATATATCAAATGTATAATGAAACAGTTCTGCTTGTTTGCGAGAATGCATATCCTACAAGCTGTATTAAGCACTTAAACTCATGTTTTGCAACGTACGTATTAGCTCTACTACGTCTCCTTGGTATCAGATTGTTGTTGCTGTTATGTTTTGAATCTAGATCAAGTAGTTCAATAATAATTTATGTATAATCTAGTCCGAATAATAGGCGCACTTAACAAATGGCATATATAAGCGCCTATCAGCTGATTAAAAAAATTATATTATCTTCCTGTGTATTAGGCCACTATTAATGTAGAGTTCTGATTAATAACGATATGTTACAATCGTTTAAGACATTAACATTGATCATGCTTAACCCAGAAACAACACTTATCTCCGCTGATCCACACATTAACCAGCTCGCCGTGAACTTTCAACATCCAGTATAATTAAAATGTAATGAACGTTTTATACGCCGGACAGTCTAGAGGTTTACTGCTTATTGAGTATAACAGACCAGAAGAAAAGTACCTAGCCTTACAATAATGTGTACAGCAATGGAACTTTTGAAATTGACATTGGGAGTATAGTTCTTGACATTCAAAATATAATGCAAAGTATACTACTGACATAATAATTATCCCAGTTTAATTGTATTGTTTCAAGCTCCTACCTTACACACTATTTTCTTAATTGTACGATAAAGTTCTGAGAACTATATGAAATACAAACATATTAAAAGTAATTTATATATATTATTTGTGATTTTAGAATTGTTGGCCTCGATTGTATACACTGACATAAATGTGAACGTTATGTTTCAGCCAGTGAACCTAGTAAATGAGTAAATGCTTTAAGGAAATACCGAGGTGAGAGTATCAATGTTCGTAACTTCATCTTGGACATGGCTGGCGGATTGATTTATTCAATCAAGTATGTATTCCTGTGATTAAAGTAGCAATCAATCCTTAATCATCCGTTGGCTGTATGCAAGACGTTATCGGTATAGGCAATACATATCGTGTCATTTGATAACCCATATATGATTGCTTGTCTCTCGTCTCTGCTTGACATTCCCAGTGTCAGATGATGGTTTAATGAAATGTCGAAGACAGATCTGTGGGTTTGTTAGAAGAGAACACAGATTTGCATGATATTGGCTATTTTATTAAAATAAGAAAATAACAATTGGTGTAGTATATCAGACTAGAGTAATAACATTTCAAATAAAATAATACCGGTATGCATAGCATATTGTGACAATAACTTGCAAAATGATGTCACGAGCGGACCTTTTTTAGTATCTGGCTACCTTTTAGTATGGCCGATTTTTTATATCTGAAAATAATCGGATGGCGCAACGTCAAGCGAACAAAATGGCATCGACATTTAGTCTCAGCCAACGGTGATGAAAACAATAAAGCCATTAATCAATAATCAAAAATACTGATAATAAACGTAGGACAGATTGGTGTTATTAAAATATCGATTGCAATTTGAACTGTTCTGTAGATAAGATTTACGCCAATTTTTGAGTTTTAACAGGAATCATCAAACAAATTATTAAACGACACGCTTTCATCAGTGATACGTTTGATCCTATTTCTATTACAATTAAATTACAGCAATATCCCACTCCATGTTCTGTTCTTCCATCTATTTATAGATTTACGTAAGAAATAATTCGAGTACGTAATAGTAAGTTTTCAAATAACCCACGGCCGGACGTTTAGATGCGTAGGGTTTAAATTACGAGTGCGAAGCGGGATAGGTTCTTCTGAAAGAATACATATAAAAGTTTGTTTTTTTTAAGAAAATTGTCAATTTTGATAAAATTACACAACATTAATGCGATTTTAATGCAAGTATTAATCGAATATACAGAGATGTGCAGAATTGATCAATAAAGTCATCATTGCAAGTCTAAAAGAAATACATTAGGTGTTTTTTATATCACTTTATTCGTCTACCACAATGATGTAAACACTTAGAGCGTATAGAAGAGCGCCATTCATGCAATCCATTTGTCTACTAATTACGCGACATACGTTTCTTGACTGAGTGATTTATTCCCTTAATCGGATATATATTTCCATCAATCAGCTTATAACGACCGTAAAGAACATATCTGCGTCATTTTGGCAAATTGTATCGGGCAGCTTAATAAATGTATAACATTTTTAGAAAATTCATTTGAATGCCTTACGCGGTGTGTAAATGTTAATTATTTTTTCATTAGAGTATATTTCATCCCATGAAATGATCTCACCGACGTTACGCAAAATGACTTTGATTATAATTCATATCTGTTTGTATTAATATTTTATTTTAATCAATTTGACCTGTTGTTTAAGAAGGGTGCTTAATTTCTTTTCGAGTTTATGGAGAGGGTGATTTTCCATAGTGTTATGATGCAAGGATGCCAATGAGAGACTTATTAACTGCAGCGAACTACAAGTTCAGTTTGCGCAAATGTTTGCTGCATTTAATCATAATCGCTGAATTAATCCTAAATTATCCAAGGCAGTTATTTTAAATAAAGAAATTAAGATGTATGTATGGTATTTAATATTCCATTATATTGCAAAATCGTGAAAAAAGACAACAATTTGTCCGACCTAATTTCGCTTCTATTTGCAATTGTAGTGGACAAAAAAGACATGCTTATTTCGAAACAACAGACACATAATCGATACTTTTTTGTATTGTAAACAATAAGTACCCTACACGCCATCAATAAGGCTATATGTATACAACACAATACAAAGGTTACTATATAGCATTGGGGCAGTGAATATTAAGAAATGTCCTGACAAATTAAAACACATGAATGATTGGTGAGGTGCCATCATTCTGTTTGATGATGTATACGCTTCCAGGTACAACGCTTTGTAATATGGTCAACAGATAACATCAAATATGTGTTAGCTTCTAATCAAACGCCAAAAAACAAATAGTTGCATTGTTTTAAATGACATTGTTTGCTTTATTGATACCTGCGAAAATTTGTCTCTATTGAATTATACTATTTCAAAGCGACAAGAGATAACTGAGAAAAAACAAAAGCACTTGACATATGCGTTCCGTTTTGATACATTACACATATAAAGTCAATTGTGTAATGCACTAAATACTATTAAGTGATGCATGTATTCAAACACTCGAATTGGCAAAGATCTTATTTCTTCTTTGATATTTGGATGTAAAAATATAATATATCTTATATCATATTTATATGATCGGAAATAGTATGCATCGTGTTTCATATATATGACGGCGTTTTAACAGATCTTGTTTAACCTTTAATGCACGTGAAACATGATCTGAAAAATCAACTTCTGCATATTGTGATTGGTACCCATGCTGAAAAACACTTCAGTATTTAATATAGACCTTTATTCATGAACGTTTCTTTTTATGGAGTTTAAACGGTTAAGTAATTAAGATTTTAATATACACAATTGATATTATTCTTGTGCTAATTAACACCTTAAAAACGTACTTAAGATGGATGCCAATAGAGTGCACATTTTACAGAAGGCTTATTTACTGTTTGATTTACATATAATCGCTTTTAAATATTCTCTCTGACAATTGTATTGCTGAATGTTACAAAACACATCTATTAGCTTTGGGTCGCTGCCAAGCAGTATACATCGCAATAAATTTAAATATATACTTTTAATGTCGAACTTATCTTCACGTTCTGTTTGAGGTTATGTTCACTGGAGCCTTATCTACAATTTAATGACCATCGTCAACTCCTTTATGTACACTTAAGCCGTGTTAAACATGTGGCGACTGTCTCGTATTCAAAATAGTTCCTGTTAAGCAAATACCGTGTTCGTTTTAATACCAAATGAAATATTTATTTATAAGAAAGTGAGATTTGTGTTAAACTATATTTTGTAGATATTTTGATTCCGCCTTATCAGTCATTTTAGAAAACAAATAAACTCTTGCAACTTGTTTGACAGTTTCAATTTCGATGTGATTTATGTTCTTCGCATATTATATAAGGAAACCAATATACCGAAAAAAAATGTTTTTGCAACCATAAGGAATTAATCAAGATTTAACAAGCGATCGATGTTTTTCGTAATCTATGCTTTAATTTCCCGAGCTTGTGGAGCCATCGCATATAATATTGGATTTATCTTCCACCAATGGTAAGGAGGCTGCCAGACGAGGGCAATTGAACTGCTACGAATTTGGTAGCCGCAGTATTTCTCTTGGAACATATTGAACAAGAACGCTAAAATGACGGTCACATATACGTGCTAGTATGAAAATATAACATTAACCTGAGCAATTCATTTTTTTAAGTAAAGGAAGGTTCTTTATTTATCAGCCTTTGTATATTGAAAAACGTTTTTCGGTTGTGTTCAATAATATGGCTCTGGATTTCAATATTACACTTGAAAATAGCTCTATGGTTCCATATGAATACCACAAGGACCAGCTGGACATTGATGCGGACGTGTGCATATTTCAGAACGACTACCATAGGGACCTAACGCAGAACAGTTTGGTTGTAATCCTCATGATCGTTCTTTACATGCTAATAACAGTGCTGGCGTTGCTAGGCAATCTACTGGTGATCTGGACAGTGTGGATCAACTCGCACATGCACACAGTGACCAACTACTACATCGTGAACCTTGCTGTCTCTGACCTGCTCGTTGCGGCCCTTGTGATTCCTCTCAAGCTGCTTGAGTACACCGCCCCCTGCCGGTGGCACATATTCCGCAGTGACGGACTCTGCTCCGTCGTCTACTATCTGCTTCCGGTGTTCGTGTTTGCCAGCGTCCTTACACTCGCCGCCATCTCCATAGAGAGGTACCATATTTTATGTTATTGATGTTTAACGACAAATAATAACACATGGTAAAATACATTTCTATTAAATCCTGTATTAGAAAAATAAAATATGTGAATGTAGGTTATACACTGTATTTAAATACATATTTTCCATCGTTCACAATACTTGACACATGATCAGTATTTCTGAAATTATAATGCCTAAATCTTATTGAATTGTTATAGCCCCAAACACGACCAGTGCATTTACTTAAATTCGGTATTTAAAAGCAAGCAATATACCGCATGTATACAATATGTATTTTTAAAACTAAGGAATCAACTTACGTAGACATTTTAGGAACATCACATACCATAATAGAAACTTTACAATAGTAATCATAAATATAAGTGCTATATAACTAGTTTTGCATGGCCTCATTAATAAATAATATTCAGATTTGAAAATAACATGCATACATGAAATTTACTCATTTACACCATGCATGCATTCACAGACTAAATAAATATGTCTTGTCTACAGTGCTTCATACATTTGTTCAGTGATGTAAGATCATTCTTATGGACAAATCCGCTAGTCTTTACATGTATACTAGAAGCAATTTTCTCTAAGAAAAGTATAGAACATACGGCATTGAATTAACCCGTGGTTTAATAATGTAGTATAGTCACAAAACGGTTGTTTCAAAGCCTTAATGGGTGAAGGGTACACCAGTTTCACGGATCGCAAATTATCCAATAAAATCAATTTTACATATTAACATTAAATGTTACGAATACAGTATTTATAAAAGTATATCACTCGATGACCAAGTGTGTCTATTAATTTAATGCTATACAGACAATGTAAGTTAAGTCTTAATAACTGCATATATTTACATGTGTATGTCTGATCAATGAGGAAACTACATAAACGATGTTACATGTGTCGGTCTTAACACTTTCCTGCTTAACGACTAAGTAAAAATGGCTGTATGCAAACATCATAAAACTAGAACATCCTTCAAGTAACTCGCAGTCGGTTCAGGTGGTATGCGGTTTCTTGCTTATCAGTATCTAAGGGTTGAAACTGACGGCTTTAAAACTTGAATCTAGTAAGAAAGGGCTTTAATTAAATTTAACTTTCTAAGGGACTACACATATGTACAATTACGTATTTAAGTGGTAAAATATAAAATATACGCTGTTACCGTAGCTCTCAGCCAGAGTCGACTAGGGGAAAAGCGTGTATAAACCACAGTACTAACCAGACAGACGAATTTATTACGATAAATTGTCATCATATTGCATTCCTATGGAAGGGAATATCCGCCAGTCCATGCATAATGTTAAATGACATTCTCATTTTAACTACTAGCATATGCTTTTTTATACATGTAAGTTGCATTTTGCTTAGTTACATTTGCGATGCAAACACTTCATCTCATTGACACATGTTGATAAGTTTATAATAACCTCATATATATCTTTACTTCGTGTGTGTTATTGACAACTGCAGTTAAACTTTTGGAATGTGTATTAATGCTTATTCTAACGGCGTTCTTTGTTTAACTGTGTGCATTTGGCTATGTTGCTACTGAATTTAACAAGCTGTTAATATCTTTGTGGATCTATATTACTTCTTACGTCGATTGTTAGTGCGTCTCTGATTTAAATAAGTCTTCGGTTTTGCATACACCACCATTATAAATAGTTCACAATTCGAAAATGGGAACCAGTAGTAAAAAACCTAATTCCAGCACAAATTGCAGCGTAAATTACTATTGCCGGGAGATCACTCTAAACATCAAAATCAAAATCTCCGGTATCAACCGTGATACATCGACTATCTCTGGAATCCTCCGTAAAAAAGCGGGGATAGGGTAAAACACTTACCCGTCTACATAATGCCTATTGTTTTGCTTGGAGGTCATAATATACTAAATAGTTTCCCTTTATAATAACAACTTTAAGCGAAAACATGCAGCATTTTGCACATAGAGACCCCCATAACCATACATTTTCTTAAATGCCATTCTAAGCGGAATCGATTTATGCAATAAAAAAGATATGCCATGTTCAAACGAAGACATTGACCGTATTGTCATAAGAGATATTCGGTATCAATTGGAAGTGAATCGGTTTAGAAATGAAGAAGTTAATCTCAACTATGCATGGCTTCCATTACCAACGCTGGGGTGCCCCCTGGGTCAAACATGCGGCGTGGGGATACGCATCGGCCTCTGGCGCGCCATTTCTAGTTGTTGTTGAATTCAATATGAATTGCTGTGAATAGAATAGTGAGAACTGTCTGTGCTTCTTTAGTATGGTATTGTTTATCATAAATACCAGTTTAATTTATCATCTAGTGTGAATAGCTTTTACATGAAATGCTAATTGTGTTGTTGTTGTTGTTTTTGAAAGATATTTGCATCTTGTTGTAAATAATGAATAAAAAAATTTTATTTGAACAATTATCAGATTTTCAATAAATAGCAAACCACTATTTTGTCATTGGATATAATTCTTAATTTAACGGGCATTGCTTTAACATTTGAGTCTGGCTCTGAGAAAATTGGACTCCAATGCATGTGCTCAAACTGTTGTCTCAGATTAGCCTGTACCGTCAGCACAGGCTTATCAGGGACAACACTTTCCGGCAGAGACTTCTTTTTATCAAAAAATTCCATTTAGCGAAATTTTCACTGATTTGCCCTGATTAACACTTGACACACATGCATTAAGACCCATTTTCCCAGACCGAGGCTCAATTATGTTGTTGTTGTGTGTCTTGTAATGACTGTGGATAAAGCCATCCATCATGAAATAGCGTTTCAAAATAATATAAATACTGAATAACCTTTTTTTTAACAATTTTATTAGAAAATATATGTATTACATGGCATACTGGTTAAATAAATATTAGGATGAAACACACATTACATCAACATCATCTGAAAACAAAATGATCCCACCGGTCCTGTTGCTAGTGTATCCCACACATACTGCTTATGACTAGAAATATGTAACTTCACCATGATCATACAATTGTTTTCAAAACAATCTATAAACTGGTGCAATATAAGTTAAAACCCTACATATATATACATGTGAGATTGCACTACTGTCTGGTTATATGTACATGCCTGGATGCACAATAAATAAACTGATTGTTACCTGTCAGTTTGTTTGCCAAACTTTAACGTCTTTCATGTAGAAGAAGTAATATATGGAAAACATTTTGGTAGCAAATTACATTGTTGCTAGTGTTCACCTTTTACTTATAAAGGACATAGAATAAGTGCGAAAAAGCACATAACCTCATTAAGGTAGCGCACCTCTAATGATTTCCCTCGATTTATTTTACGATCATTGCCGATCTTCAATGATCGGTTATTTCTGAGAGATGCATTTTTTTTTTCAAAGTTCGAATTTTGTTATATGTTTACGTAATTCCTTTAGAATACATTATATTCACAATAAATATTGACTTTGATCCAAATATCATCTGAAAAAATACGATTTCGCGATTTCTTCAAAGATTGGCGAGCCTTTTTACCTGTTAACTTATGGATATCTAATTTAAGCTTGCACAAATGTGAAGATGTCGTGGCCTAGTGGTTAAGGCGATGGACTACAAATCTTTTGGGATCTTCCCGCGCATGTTCGAATCCTGCCGACATCGCATACTTTTTGCGACACGTTTTATTTCTTTTCTAACGTAATTTGATTTAATGTAGCATATATGCTTTGTTTTTTGTTTAATATGTTGAAATTTTAATGCACATCCTTCAATTTTTAAAATTAACACAACGTTATGGCTAAAGTGGGTGATTTACTGCTGAAAATACGAATGATGCATGTTGCATTTTTATTTTAATTTAAAAAAGTAAACTGTAAATCTGTCTATTTATTGGTATTTTTGCTGTATATAGTGCTTCTATAAAAACTATGTTTAAAATATAACTTAAATAATACTATTTTGAATTTTATGACACTTTGTTTTTAACCGACCCAATTTTTACTTGGCTGAAATCACTTACATTTCATGGCGCTCTTCCATAGATAAAAATTTGTAAAAAATAAATGTCTGTAAAAGAATACTTATTTTATCTTGTTTAAAATTTATTTAAACACCTTTACTGCATTTATACACACCAACAGCATGCCCATATTTGGAAATTTGAATGAATATGTACCCCAGGGGTGAAAATAAACCGTACAAAAGCTGAGCGTGGGGGTGGTTTTGAAAAAAACGGTATATTTTTTTTTAAAGCATGGAAAGCCTACCTACAAATTTGCATGTAGTTCAGTGAATTGATGCTGATTAAGAAAATAATTAATTAAATTATATTTGGATATGTGCCCATACGAGGTGCGCTACCTTAAATGCTAGAATTCAGGGTCCTGTCTTAACAAAGATCTTATGACACTTTTTGGTTATGACTGAATATTCAGCTTACAATAAATAGGCATTTAGAATCTGTATGATCCTAAATAAAGGGAAATATTGAAAGGAAATAAATACAATTGACCCTTGCTCTGGGAAAATGGGGTTAAATGCATGTTCCTAAAGTGTCGTCGCAGATTAACTTATACGGTCCGAACAGGCTAATCAGGGAAGACACTTTCTGGTTTTATGAGATTTTTCGTTTAAAAAAAGTATTTTGAAAAAAAATCCCAGTCTAGGCCGAAAGAGTTGTCCCAGATAATCATGTGTGGACAACATAAGCTAATCTGGGACGACACTTCACACACATGCATAAAGCCTTATTTTTTCTAAATCTTAATATAATACCACTTCAGATATTGGATACAGAGCAGCCAAATTCTTAGCAACAAAACATAAAGCACACTCTATTATCATTATCAGAACATTTAGACTGGTCTCTGAAGGTTTATCTTGAGCTGCTTGTAGCTCCACTTAATCTGATTCAACTCTGTGCTGGTGTCTCTCCCGGGTCTCATCAAGCTCCTTCAACAGGTGGTCATTAGTTGTAACCAGGGACCTGCATTTACAGTAGGGAAGTGAATGCAAAACATTTGTCTTGTTAAGGTTGAAATCATTTGATATTTAGCTTGACTCATGCAAGAGCTTAGGTCTTATTAAGAAACATTTAGTGTATGCAATTCTATAACTGATAACTTATTATAGAAATTGGCCTTGGATTTAAGGGCAAAAAATCATTTTTATTATATAGCTGATACCATCAGATTTACATGTATAACCTTTGCAGTTTGAATCTGACTCAACTCGATACACATGTTTATTTGTAAACAGTGCTTATAAGTGCCGTGTTGTGAAATCTGATTTTCTATATTGAAGCAATGGACGGGTACACTTGGGAATTTTTTTTATATTAAAAATTGTTTTAAATATCCTAAACTATGGAACTCACACCATAAACCTACTAAGAGTTAACTGCTAAAAGCATTTTTCCTAATCATTAATTATGTAGGGGGGTTCCAAAAAAAAAAAAGTACAGGAAGGTCTTTTAAACAATAATTAGGAAGTATTTAATAATAAATGGCTTCTTTAAGTTTACACAGTAAAATAAGATATATAGGAATAAATATTATGAAACAATAGACATCTTTATATTAAAAAAGAATTAGTGTGGTATAAACTGTAGTTCCAAAATATCTAGCACAGGCCAGGGCCTCTTTTGTGATGCCTAACTTATAACACCTGTGTATAAACGTCCAGTGCTGGCACTGCAACAGTACATGCATTTGCTTGTCCATGCCTCCTTCTTTTACTGTCGGGTGCAAAAAGTGCCTTTGCAGCACTAGTGCTACTGACAGAGGTTACTGATGCAGGTGCTGGTATTGTGCACTCCTGTCACTTGTGTTGACATTCAACAATTCTGCTGCCTGTCTTAAAAGAGCAGCTGCTCTTTGCTGTTAGCTCATATCTGAAAATGTATTCATGTGCGTTATTTTTTATATATAAAAACAAGTCACCATTATGTAGAATAATGATAGATTCAATAGATTATAACTGTTACGTAGTCAGATATTACACTTGCTGATCTAAGTTTCTACACTTTTTTCACAGAAATATGATTTTATCTGCTTTGATCATCTAAGTACCATCTTTATGGGAAATTTTCACTATTATCCTACCTTTACTAACATCTTTATGTGTTTGTTTGTATGGTGTTTATGCCCGTGTATTTAACTAACATTAAGGCAAAGATTCATTTAATTATGCATCCTGGGTTTCACCAGTACTAAGCTAGGGCTCTGCAGTCTCGCCAGAGGAAACTCCTATGAAAAAAAATCAGCACCGCATGTGAGAATCGAACCCAGGACCCCTGAGTTACAAACTGTAAACAACTGACTGAGTCACTGAGCTACACATTTTAGATGCAAAGAAAAACAAGATCGATCTGCCATTAAGTGTATAAAAGAAAACTCTTCATTAAATGTGTCTGTTTGAAGACACCTGTTAGGTAACTGTTCAACCCGTACTGTGGTCAATTCAAACCCATTTTGGTCAACTTATACCCGTTTTTTGATCAACTGGTACCTATCCAAAGTCATCGCTTACCCAATATACAGAAATAGGTGTAAGATGGTCAACATATATTGATAATAGTATAAAACGGTATGAGAAATATAATTATTTGAAATGAAAAAGAGAAACCATTTAATTCAAAAATACATAATTATTTTTGTTCGTTAATGAGGTAACTATGCATACTTATTTTCTCACGTTGCTTTCCATTTTAATTAGCTCTATATATGAATTTCCATGCCGTATTGGGGATAAACTAGTAAAACAATTAAAATGAATAATTTGAAAAAGATACATTTTTACCAACCTAGGTATCAACCGATTTGATTTGATAAAGACAGTGTTACGAAGATATGCGATGCAAATAGTATGAAATAAATAGTTAAATTCAAACAAGCCAAGAGTTAGACGTTTTGATCATCGTAGCCCACCTTCGTTACAATGATACTATATGGGACGTTTGACGAGTAATTGAAAACAATATTACGTCCATTAACTTCAAATAGACCTTAATCACAACCAAATGACAACTCAACTTTCGTAATGGGGATTACTTGTAATCGTATGCAATTTACCTAATAAAACTGTACAATAAACAAGTAAACTTTACCTGAATAAGAACAGTGGAAAATACGTTCGAAACGACGCGGTAGAGTAATTCATCTGGTAGATATATAATACAACACCGTTATAAATATTAACCTTTTACGAAAACTACCGAAAACTACTGAAAACTCTGGTTCTCCGTCGTGTATGAATTCAGTATTACTAATGCATTCGTCTTAATGCATTCGGCATTCGGCTTACTTCATGTGAGCTGCTGCTTTGTGCGTATTCATTTCGTTTAGTAGAACTTACAATCAGTATGCCATTTTCTAGCATTACTAAGTACTGAAATGATAATAGAACTTTCAGCAACAAGAAGATAGCCACATGAACATTTTTACAGAAATAATGCATTCATTTACTCGCAAGAATACATGATTTACTTACATCGAGTAAACATTAAAAAGAAGTATGCAAGCAATATTTCACAAACCGATAGAAACAAACATAAATACGCAAGGAAAGCGCAGTTATTTTGTATCAAATAAAATAAAGCAAAATGCAATTGTCATTAAGCAGTATGCAATTGTCATTTAGCAATATGTAATTGCCATTTGGCAACATGAATGGACTGGCGGATATTCCCTTCCATAAATTCCTGTGTAATGTCCTGTTTCATTAAACGCTGTTAACTTGTCACACTTTTTTGTGACTCTCGTAATATAATTGATAGCTTCTGGGCATTTATTATCAACACGTTTAGTGGGCGCCTTGTTGAATTATAAGAAAATCGATTAAACGACGTTCTGCATTTGCTAAGAAAAACAATACACTAGGACATTAAATTGTTAAATATACGGTAGTATATAAATAACGAAACGCAGTTTGTTTTCGATTTACAAAGGAGGAAATCAAATGTTATTCTCCAATAACTATGGGCGGAGACTGCTGTTTTGGAAAGTTTAGAACAATTCTTTAAAATTGTAAAGTACAGCAAACGTTATCGAAACCTCTCAATCAAACAAAGCGTTTAAAACTTACTTGTCGCATAGAAAATATTGGAACAAAACATCGACATATATTTTACAATGAAAGTTATAATTACATTTACATAAAACATCCCTAATATTAAATTGTGTATACGTTGTTTTTGTTATCATGTAACATGCATTACAGAATCAATGAACATTATTTATGTTTTATCTCTGAGTGCTATCACTTAACCTTATTTCATTCGCCAAAGTTTTATAAATGTAACGCATTGTTAGTTTTTATTATTGTTCGAAGTAAGTTATATCGACGGGTAAATAAACAATTTAGAAAGATGTGAGGATTCTAGAGGAATCGTGTGAGAATCGATATAGTATAGTGTAGCCTTGTGTGTGGTATTGACTTAATATTTACATGCATTTTACCAATCTCTTGCACGACGGTTACATTACATTCACCTCTGTGTTGGGCTCAGAACGGACTACTGATATGAAAGCGTCTCATTCATGTCATGATCATTCCAAGCGTTCATCATTGAGGTTACAGTATACTAAACAATCTCTTGCACGACGGTTACATTACATTCTCTGCTAAAAAGAAAACCATCTCATACCATGATATCTTATATTAGTCTTAATTAATTATTATAAAATTGATATGTTTTTTTTATGTTAAGAAACCAACATACAAAAATACGTTGAAGCAATGCCTAACGTCACTCAATAAAAAATATGTACAATTGTTTACATTTGTGAAGAGCGTGGAATGATTCCATCTGTGTAAATGGGCAATAAAAAAGTTCCAAAGAGTTGCATTAAAACTCACAAGTTTTTGCACGATTTATCGTAAACTTAAAAGTCATATTTCTTAATTTAATGCATGCGATCTTAAATATCCACTCAAATATACATTGAATGCGTTTGTTCGGTTTTACCTATTTGGTAGACAAAATGGCAGGCTGAGCCTTACGCAGAGTAGTATGTGAGAGCAAGGAACGACAACTCTGCGTGGAGATTGGCATTTTACATGTTTTATGCATGGTTTTCTACACCAAACGATGATAGTACAATTGTTTGTCTTTACTGTTTATGAGTTAATTGCAATAATATTACATGACTGTGCAATGCAGACGTTCAGAAAAATTTGGATCAACATCATAAAAGTTGAATATACCATAAATGCATAGCTTTTACCATACATGATGCATTATTAATGGTGTTTTTTCAGGTATTATGCAATAGTTCACCCGCTCTCTGCAATGACGGTCAACAGCAAATCGAGGACAAAGAAAATTATCGCTGTTACATGGATACTACCGTTCATCGTGGCCGGACCTTACGTTTTCAGCAAAAGTTACGCATTTGCTATTCACAGTGAACTCGGTTCTATATCACGAGAAATCTGTAATGACCGCTTTAATGATATCGATATAGCAATACATGGCGACATCGCCCGGGTCGGCGAGTTTCGTAAAGGCTATTTCCTGGCGTTGTTCTGTGTAATTTACGTTATTCCAAGCGCGATTATCCTGATTACGTGCATCAAGATTGCCGTCAGTCTCCTTAAGCCGATACTTCCAGAAAGCGCTGCTATTGCTCGAACAGAATCTTGCAGACGACAAGAAGAAAATAAACGGAAGGCAAGTACTTTTAATTATATATGTGCTGCTTTACTTTAAAAAAAATCGGAAATTATGTATTGCATGTAACTTTTGTTTAATTGATACATTTAATCACAGACATATTTTGAATTTGCTTATTGTACTATTCATAAACCTGCTTTTAAATATGTGTTTATCTTATCTGAACAAGTATCCTTATCTAAGATATACAACTCAAAGCTGATACCAGCATATACCATGGGGTATAATATGGATTTATTCTTATTAAAAAACAGTATAAATGCATATTAAATCAGATTATTTAATTATTATTATTATTATTATTATTCTATTTAGTATACAATATTTAGTTTAAATATAAGAGTATTCGTTAGTTCAAATATCTAGGCAATGTATGATTTTTCTGCGATTCTTCATTGATAATAGTGTTGATTAAAACAAGATTACTTGCGTGTGTGGAAACGGGCTACGTTCACATATACATCTGAAATATACATCTGAATACTAGTGAGGTTAATATGCTTGAGAACTAGCGTTACGCGGATAAAGGCAAGATATGGGAAAATAAGCTGATATTTTTAAAGGTTATCCATATATTTCAAAATTTGCATTGTCAGCTCTAGACAAACAATCCGATATTTAATATTCCTTTCATATAATCCATGTTATTACAAATACTGTCACATGTTATATACCGTCCACAGGTTGCAAAGATGGTGGTGGTGATTGCCCTGACCTTCATAGCGTCCTGGACTCCTTTCTACCTTGTAAACATTATCAGTCAACTGCAGCAAGACAGTTTCCTAAGAAAATCAAACTTCATCTTTACAATGCTAATAACACATTTCTGTGGCTTTATAAATAGTTGTTTGAACCCGATTATTTATACAGCCATGAGCCAAAAGTTCAGGAGAAGCTTCATTGAAATAATCAAAAGAATATGGTACTGTTTTACTTGTAATGCATCGGGAAGAAGCAGACTACGTTACGGTGTTTCACATCGATTTACGTCAACGCTGCATCATACATTAACTGAAACAGACGCCCACCATATTGCACTACAAGAGCTTGAGAAATGCAACGGTTCCCTTCGTCGCCCAAAGGCGGATTCGAAGAGCAGCAGTAGTGGAACGGATCCGGAATTGCGACAGCTAAAGACAGACGAGAATACACTTGTTAAGAAGTATATTTGTAAAGCCAATCGAACTGATTCGCAATGTGGCGATTACATTGATCATTCAATCAATGACCAACATGAGTTCAAACCGCAACGTAAAGGTATTTTAAAAATTAAGGCTGATCTAGCACAAGCGACTTCACTTGTATGAAAGTATTATCAATTTGTTGCGAAACCATAATATCTTGAATGGTTAGAAAAGAAAGACAATTACAACAGTTTTGATCGCATACCGCCATTTATCTTTTATTGCTACAATAACGGGTATGTGATTCATATAATGATAATTTGTTTAAATCATTATCCAGTTATACAGATAAGTTTACACTTAATCGATATCCCATAATCACATTATGAAACCACACACTTTTAATCATTTTGCTTCTGTTGCTGTATTCTTTTAGAATTTTCAAAGTATATTTTTAGTTAAACAGTGTAATATCTCTTATTTCGTAAATTTGAAAAATATTGATTCAAATTTAAAGAAAGTCCCATTCGCTTAACAACAAGCTCGCTATGCACATAGGGTTTAATCAGTTTGATAAGACAAAAGCAGTACTAGATAATAGTTCGTGCCACAAAAACTCAGTTACGACGTATTTCCTGATTAAATGCACCAAATGATGAAGACATACACCGGATACTGGAAATAACCTAACAATTTATCGTTGCGATCGCTAATGGTTTCCAAGCCAGGACAGAAATTGAGCTCTTTAGAAATAGGCACATTTTTCAAATCATCTAGTGAAATGTTATTTAATGTTCTTGGCAAAAAGGATATTAACTATAATGTGAAATTTACCGGGACAATATTATGTTGATAGAAAATGGTTAATAATATATTAATACCGGAAAATTTGACATTGTATTATATAACACCACGTGTAAGTTACTATTGTATTGTTCGATCATAGTATGTAGAAATATGTTGTACACCCAATTATAATGACACAAATAAAACGTAACGGTTTATAAGGAGACATGATTTGAACAGCATTTCTTCTTTGTGTTGTCAATGCATTTTGATAATGGTTGTCTCATGGAACATAAATTGTCTTACTATTCGATCATAAAAGAAACGTAGTTAGGTCATTTAAAGATGGGTGTTTTATATTGACAAACTATATAATGATCAGCCAACTGGCGTCTCGTTATTGTCAAACATAATGTCGCTTGCCACTGAACATGACTTATGTATTGGTCATATTAAAAAAGAATACTCTCCTGTGGGACTATGATATACTATTGTTCGATTGGTCATTGTTGACTCGCGGACTACGTAAAAGTATCCCGGATAGGTTCAAATATGCTACAAAGTAACCTCGGTACGGAAAATATACTAAAAAGTATGCCGAGGTATACCTTGGTGCTTATAAGCGAATTCTTCGTAGCCTGAGTAGATTGTTGTATACTTAAGAGATCCGTTGGTACTTTTTAGCATTATGAGAGCCCATAACGACAACGCAAGGCAACGCTACTTTTTATAAGGACCGATGCCTTGCTATTACGGTCATTAGTATGAACTTTGGCTCGAAATCTGGGCTATTTTTGAAATCAAAGTAGTCATTTTCTTTTTGCGTAAAAACGCGTTTAAAATCACCGCTTGGAAAGCATTTTCTTTGACACCAATTGTTGAGCTCTAATCCAGAACATATTACCACTTGACTAAAGATTAATATAACATGTTAAGTTTAAAATAATATCGAATACATACTGATAACAAATATAAAATAAATAGCAATCGCTAATCGGAATTGTATTGTGAATGTCTGAGACGATAGCATGTTTTTCGCTAGGTCGCTCAGTGCGTTACGTATATTTGCAATGAATGAAACAAAAACGTGTCCTTGTGTACAATCCATTAAACAGTTCTGATACAGCAGCGTGCATATCATGGTAGAAATAGTCCACAGGGCCGGATTAACCACTAGGCTAACAAGGCTGCAGCCTTGGGCCCCCGAATTTTAAGGGGCCCCCAACTACAGGCCAGTTTCCCAATGTATGATCTTTCTTTATTACGCCATTTAACCACTCTATCGGGATTGCAGTAAAACAAATGTTTGTGATTTTAACAGTTTCCCGATGTAAATCGAATTGTAGCCGTTTAGTTTGCTTTGATTTACTATGCTTTCAATTTTCTTTCCGTGTTTTATATTCATTCGGAACTATTAGTTTCTTTGTTTATTATACGACTTGCCCGTATGGTCATGCCACCATCTGGACACGTTTGAAGACATTGAAGAGAAGGCCGAAGCGTTTGTTGCAATCAACGAATATAAGGTTGCGAATAAGCGTAAGAAACGGTGGAAACTATTTTGTGACGAGAGTACGACACCATCTGCGAATACGGAGCTAAGTGCACGCGACCATTTTCTAATTCACACATTCTACAGCATAGTTGATTGTCTCACTGTTGAACTTCGCAATCGATTGAGCGCATATTCTGGTCTTCACAAATTGTTTGGTTTAATGACAGAGTTTGAGTCGCTCAACTTGGATGATTACGGAAATGTGCAACGCATCTGGTCGAATTTTATCCAGATGACATTGAGGCGTCTTCTGTTGACCAGTTCGTTCAGTGCAAAGCCATCCGAAGCGGACCAAGACAGAATCATCACCCACAAGAGTGAATTGCTGCTGTTAGGTGAGGGTCAATACAGACAACTTTTCAAAACATTGCCGTCGCTGAACGAATATACTTAAGAATTCCAGTTTATAACTGTCAAGGTAGGAGGTCATTTTCAACATTATCACGTTTGAAAAACTATCTTTGGAACACCATGAGTCAGGAAAGGTTGACAGCATTGGGGCTACTGACGTCAAACAGGTGACCGATGACTATGGCCAGTGTCGTAGAAAAAGCTAATAGGCTGGAACTGTTAAATTCAGTTAATACAATTGTAATATATTGTGTAACTAGTTTTGGCAAATTGCTATATATATATATATATATATATATATATATATATATATATATATATATATATATATATATATATATATATATATATATATATATATATATAATGTAACTGTCAACGGTGTACAAATGCAACTTTTCTCATCTTCCTAGTTGTAGTATCAAACGTATGATTTTTAATATACAGAAGGGGACCAGAGGGAAGGGGGCCCCCGTGTCATGTGCAGCCTTGGGCCCCAAAACAGCTTTATACGGCCCTGATAGTCCATTAGTTTATTTAACAAATAAATATGGGTATGTAAAAAAGAACAAGTTGTCCAGTCAATATGCACTAGATTTCTTTATAGTATTTTAAACACAAAATTAGGCATTAAGATACAGAAGGGCAAATCTACCTATGTGTAATATTAATAATTTAATTCAACATAATTACTTGGGCACTTATACACACTACCTTTGCTGCTTTAGGTATCTATTCATTTAAGATATTTAAATTCCAATACCGAATAGTCGCAATGTATCGTGTCAATGCCATGCAAATCGACTGTTTTAGTATAGCAACCCTAAGTTTATTTCCGCTTTCGATAATGTAGTAGGTTTGTTACCAGAAACAGGTTTCTAGTACAACGAGCGTATAGCACATTACGATCATGTTACATCGATTAATTACTGAAACAGCAATATGCTATCACGTCCATGGACAAGTTTTTATTGAAGAAGAATATGAATAATGTATTTAAAGTATACATACGTAATAGTAATTTACAAAAAAAAACTGATTATGATACAATTCAGATGTGTTTTTTTAAACCCGACAAATAAACAAAACATCGTCCAGGCACTCTAATTAAAATGCATTCTAATATTTAATTGAAACACTCTTATCAATAGAGCATCTCGTGCGTAAAGCAGTTTAAAAATGTAAGATGCATGTACTAAGAAATTCTTATATGTGTTGTTGTCGAATTCAGCATATCAAGTTGCTGTCTTATCATGTTTTAATATATTAAACGAGGCTCATCCAAAGTAAGGTCTAGGAATGCCGAGTCGTTTAATTATGACTGGCCAGCCTGCTGTGTTACAAAATGGACAGGACAATAACCTGTGTTTATGTTTATCATACATCCTTTCACCCATATGTTTAAGATATACCAACAAAGCATCGCTACGCTTCTGCACTTTTAACGGGGATGACGATGTTACAGGATGTGTTACGTGCATATTATGTGCATATGTTTATCTGGTACATAATTATCTACAAAGTAATTAAAATGAATCGAATTAAAAAGTTCATGTTTTTTAAATATTCAATAATAAAGCTAATATATACATTTTATTTACATCCGTATAGTATACATTAAGTATGAGTTAAATGTAAGTTGTGGCAGGTCTTTTCACAGGTTTAAACCACGAATCCTTTGCATATACGGCTCCAAATCGGTAACTTCAGCTATCATCATGTTTATATATCATTTCGCGATATGTTTTGTCTTTTTTGTAATAGCAAAAGGTCACTTGATTTAATTAAATTACTAGCGTGGGTTTAAAAGAATGTCTCACCTGATAATGTGTCTGTACTTTCATTTTGCCTTTTTATTACACTCAACGAACGTTTATTAAATAATAGCCCTTTTAGCTACTTCATGGATACTTAAACAGATCGTTAAAAACGTAATGACCGAACCGACAAAACGCAAAATGTACAGATGACGTCTAAGTAATTAACACGCATGCTAATCCACCAAATTGAAAAATAATTATTTGTAATGATGATTGATATTTGATATCAACAACCAAACAGCATGTATTTTTTAGTATGTGCGAATTATGATTAGACTTACAAGTGCAGGTATTGCATCAGCTTTCATTTGGAAACGCACGCTATAGAGAGAGTATAGAATTCACACCAAAAGTTAATGTGTTTGATATGAAAGGGGCGATAACAAATTGACCTGTACTACACATTACAACCAATCAATAACATTAGTACCGTTATTTGAAATGTATCTGTATAAATTGAAGTAACCTATTTGGACATTTTTATTGCGAATTATACGCAGCGCGTTTATAAAGCTAATAATTTGACAACGTTGCAATTACATATTTTGACAATTGGGCCCCACACAGGTTTTCTGTCTAGTGTACTAATCAACATCGCCAATAATTTTAATGTCTTGTTATTGTTAGAAGAAAAGAAGATTCTTATAAATAATAATTGCGAGCATTACAGGTAGGATTGACATTTATAGCTGTCTTTGTTTAATTCTTTATGATGATTGTGTATTAAATTGTGTGATGCGTCATTCAACTTAAACTCGAATTCAATTTTCAAAAAGAGTTGTCCCTAGTCCGCGGCTCGTCAGAAATTATATCCGCAATGTAATTATTCGTTTCTTAATCAGCGTTGCAAACAAGAATGATTGCATTTGAATACGAAATGAAATACACACACTTAAACAACATTTGAACTTAACTAATTATCTGATAATTGAATATAGTTTAGTGAAAACATTATTTTATTTTTCGTTTCATAACAACACACAACGTTGCTTGTCAAGTAGCTTTAACAATCACTGAGATGTATTCATTCATTGTTCTATCCGTCTATCCATCCATTTATCGATCCATCCATTCGTCCGTCTGTTTGGTCGTTCATTCGTTTATGTATGTATTTATTATTGTGTTTGTGTTATTTACTTATTTATTTATTTAGTTTTACTATATGTTTGTATTAATAACTTAAAACCATGTTCACTGCTGTAGTACTGTAAGAATCGCACAGTACGTATGGATGTACCTTATCTGACAGTCTCCCGTCTATATCATTTTATGGATAGGCAGAAAGAATGTCTTTAGCCTTCTTTATCATATCAAATGCAGAGATTAATAATTACCGTCCACATTTGATTCTTTCTCTGAGAGAATGTCTATTTTACTTTTTGCTTATAAGATCAACATACTACATAATGGCAATACCATTTTATGAGATGTTTGATACTCTTTACTTGCTTTAGAACGTGTTTACTATTGTTAAAAATATTTTTTACCCGCGAATTGTATTTGTTGAGAGAAACCAACACGTTGGGTCTACAAGTCCTTAAACACCGTTAAATTACGGGTATAAATACAGATATATATGTATAAGATCACCATTTACATCGTACAAACATGTCAAAGATTTGAATAGAAATAAAACTTCGTGTTCAATTTTAATACGCAAATAAATATCCAAGAATGGACATTACATAGTAGCACAGAGATATCGTACGAACGTTACAGCTTTATCTGGTGATCTAGTTCGACTTAATATTGCATTCGATAATATATGATAAGTATGAGCGAAATATAAGTTTCACTTGACAAATTGGTTTTATAAGCCATCATGGCATTACATAATCAATAATAATTGGTTTGAATACGATTTATCAATCTCCTCACAGAGTTGTCGTTCCTTGCTCTCAAATACAATCTCTGCCATCACAAGAAAAGTGTACCAGAATTGGTAGAATTTTTATTTTTTGTTTCAGTATTACATGATAAAATAGTATTTATTTTACATTTTGAAATTAGTGTATAAGTTCATGTTCATTATACAAAAATAAATTAGTTAAATTAAAAAAAATTAACAACAGCAAAATTATCATACCACGTGTTTCGATGATCATCACGTGATTGGTTTTGAAGGCATGGATTCGATCCTGCTATGCTGCTTCCAGTCAAATCTTTGCGCGGAAGTTGGCGATATATCTGGATTAGTGGTTATGGTCAGAGGTTAACGAAACGACAATCCATCGACGATTGATCAGTCTTGAAACGGTAAGATGTATTGACAATTTCAACGTAGATCGCATAAGTACATATTGTACTTATCCATGACAAGGCATGACAAGCTATCATACAAATGAAAATTCGCCTCTAATGTATACTTTATGTTTACACAAATTGCCACATATGCTTCAACTGTGTGGTCGAAATTGTTTAATTGTTTTTGTTAGTGAAACACATTATCTGAAAAGACAGTAAATTCTTGCAAACATGTTGACAAAACAAACAAATCACACAAATTATAAAGTTGTAAATAACTTGAATAGGTCCGATTCGTAAAAGCAACACAATCGTGATTTGTCTCGAGGCTTTACAATTTCATCAATGTCCATCGTGCTTAGAATTGACCGTTTCAAAACACACAACTAATGTTAGCATGTGTATGTGTATTGTAGTGTGAATGCATTTAACTGTATTGTGTAGGGGATGTGTCATCGTCAATAATGCTTCTCGCGATTCATCTTCTTGTATTTAGTTTTAAGGGGTAATACATTGTCATTAATTAAATATTGAGTTTAAACTAGCAACGCTCAAAACGTGTCAAACATATTTATAATATACAATATCCACTGTTAAACTTAAAGATACGTTAAGGTGCGGTGATTAGAAATGTGAAGAAACCGTCAATTTGATTTTTTTCAGTCTTGAAGCTTTCTCTGAAAATGATTACCGCCGGCGCGATCAATGACTCTGATGATACTATAAATATCAAGAAAGCAAAAACTAAAATTAGAGAGCTTTCAGCTGTTTTATTCAGAACTGTGATTAAACGTGTGATTCGCCAAAAAACCAGTTCGTGCATGTTTCGTTATATTGCTGATTTCAGTACATGAATATTGCATACATTAGACTCCCTTTTGTTGTATTTTTCCTAACATGTTCGACATGTTTGTTGTCAAGACATTAACATATTAAAGAGTTTGTTAATAAATGTTGATAGGTGCAACGCCTTCGTTACCTTTGTAAATGATATACGTTTAGATATAATAAATCAGGTTTATTTTATAGGGATAATACACGTTTTAGAAGGCATGATCATCTGCGGGTGTTCGAAAAATCCGTTCCTGCACGAGTGCGCAGCACGAAGGCAGGAACGTATTTTGAGAGCGCCCGCAGATGATCATGTCCGAGAAAATGTGTAGTTTCGCTATTATTGCATAAACAAATCACACATACCAAAATAATTTTGAATACCATTGAAAACAATATGTTTTGTTCATTCGACATCGACAAAATAATTCGATTACTTCAATACATTTCAAGGTTGTGTTTTACATATTCCTCACTCGGTCATCATCCGAAATGACTAGGCTTTACCTTCGGATAGGCAGTTTTCGATTTAAAATGTGTTTAAACAGTGGATTAATGCAATGTTGAAATGCAGCCGCGAAAAGTAAGAAATGAGGAATTATTTTGGAATTTACAGCAGGAACGTTGAAGGTACATAAACACTTACATTTACAGCATAGTCTTTTGAAAGTGTTGAGTAAATAACCTTAACTTCATTGACGTTGCCGATAAAAATAAAGCTGTTGTCAAGAAAGTGCAGATGGTATAACTTGAAAAGTGGATTGAAATAGTCATTATCCCTGCATGCATGAGGAAACTGGTGCTTATTCAGTTCCCCATTTATGCTTGGAAAGTCGTCGAAGGCTGGATAAGGGAAGTAACTGCGCGTGGACCAGATTATGGATATGAAAAACACATAACAGGACTTGAACGGCACGTGAATCGCATTGTTAATACACGATTTCTCCCGTTCAAGCCCTCCTTTTGCCAAGTATCTGCACCCCGCCAGAGGGCATTATAGATAGAGTTTATCCAATAATAATGAACAAATCACAGCTCGGAAATGTTCCACGTGCTCAATTTCATTTCCCTGTGAATGTACTCAAGTTGTTTGGGAAAGTTCACACCAGTAATCTTGTAAAAGCCATATTTTTTGCATATACTATCACACTAACAAGGTTGTCCGATCCGAGCTAGCGGACTTGCAATGACACGTGCGCAGTATAGTTTATTATCCGGTCTAATCTTAATAATTGGTCTTCGGTTTTGAAGAAGCTTGCATAAATATGCGAAAGGTTTTAGTTTATTCCATTTATCTAACGGCTTTCTCTCATACACACCATACGGGGTAATCAATTACATTTACCCTTGACGGACACATTTGACTATTTACAAAATCAATATATGGTTTCCTTTTTAATGTATTGCGTTGAATGCTACTTCAAAAAACAATACAGTGAACGTCCATTCTAATGGATTTCGTAACAACCTGCTGACATGAAAAACGACTATAAATGTCATAAAAGAGAAACTCCATCCATATGTTCAAAAATGGGAATGCATTTCATTGTTGTTATGTTGTCATTGCGTAATTTGGTAATACAATATGATATAAAGTATTTATATATATATTAAAACATAATAATATTTATGCTCAGCGTGTTGCATTTGCTCGTTCATGCTGTTCTTGTGTATACACAAGTTTAATCAAAGTTTTGTTTAATTTAACAAAATTGTGATTCTGACAGTGTTTCGTATTTATGATGAATATGAAAAAATAGACTTAACATATCGTTGATGTGTTGCACAAAATGAATATAGGATAAATGCTAGCTATATCGATGTAATTTAATATGGCTAAACGGAGTTAAGACACACATTTGACTTTATAAAATGTGAAGAGAGTATTTGATGCAAATAGCGGCAATATGTATTGCTGACTGACGTTTGCAATGTCAGATGACATTTGGACATTAGGGGTTACTGAACATTTGCATGTGCAACAAATTGCATTGTGATAAATGAAAACAAAATTAAGATCATTTATCAGTAACATGTTTGCGATTCCCTGGCTATTTTGTAGTAGGAAAAACTACATCAGATAGTAACTTCGAATTATTTTGTATACAACATTCCGATTATGTATGTAACGTTAAATATCAATAAATATAACACGTGAACCTTCAGATCCTGTTATGAATAAGCACATACGCATTTTATCGGAAAACTTGCTCTATCTATGAAGAAAGTATTGCACCAAGCGAGCAATATTAATCAATTCATTATAACTCCATTGATAGCCTGTTATAATTCGAATACCAGTGCATACCTGACATGAACTCATTGATGATATGTTAATGTTTAGCATTACCGATAGTTCTGCCAAAAATTTATCACATCGCTGAAGCCCATTGGAAATGAGTTTCCGTTTAACGTTTCACATGCTCTTAAGCCGAATTCTAATGATTTCAAACAGCTTTCATATTGAAGACAAAGCAATGAAATGTGAACAGAAAAGCTAATTAATTATAGATACACATCGAGTGCTTAACGGAAAATTACATTATCTCCTTCTTTATTTAATATGAGTTACAACAGTCTTCCGTTCACCCCTCGACATTTTGAATTAAATGTACATTTGCACAATATCGTTCGAATGTGAATGAACCTGTCTTAAACATGAAAGTTATGCATGTGTTATCGTGAATCCGGTACATATCTTGTATTTTTTCTTACGACATATTGACAAAGATACGACAAGAACGTGTTGAATTGTACTTGTAATTTCTCATTGTACAAGAAATATGTTTATATTTTAGACTCAATCGTTTTAAGAGATAGATGGTACTAAAACGGTCATACATCTTCCAAACCCGTCGCAGCCAAAATGTCTGAATATCATCTACTAATTACGGTTATAACACTTTCAAAGTGTGGGAGTGATCCACACGTAGTTAAAGAGGAAATATGAAATATATTCTTCGAGACGTTCGTAGGTAAGGACGGACCTACGTATGGAAATAAGGACGAACACATGCAATTATAAATGCTTCCGTATCTTGTTATAATACACTAATGGATAATAACAGTTCAAACTTTTGCAGAGTTAGGCAATTTTAACATATATATATTTGTTTACTAGTAAGTGTATCTTGTTTGGGGCAATATGTTAACGATATTATTCATAAAGAACTATTATAAAAAATTTATCTTGTAGATGACTAAGCTTGCTAGTTTCTTTAAACTGTCAGCTTATGATTAATTAGAATAAATATTATGAGGCAATTCAAATAAGGCATTATTAAAATTAACCACTAATAACAGATTTAACATATGTTAAATATCATCATTGTACTATTGCCACATGCATTATTACTATTAAAATCGACGATAAAACAAACACAAGCTTGTATTTTTTCATTTGTATAAATCAATTACATTATCCTGAGTATAAACAAAGGCTGCAACATGACTATTTATTAAACAATAGTTGATAAAACAAGTTGATATAAACAAACGACATGGTAACTATACCTTTGTTATAAATATATAAGATGTGAGTGCATTACTTAATATATTAGTTCAAGGTTTTTGCTAGGGTAGACGAATATAAGGTTTAAACTTCAAATGGAGGAATACAGTTATAGCAATTATAACATGTACTGCGTATTTAAAATTAATATGATGATTAACAAATATTGATATCTGAAGGAAAGTTTGGGTTAATTATTGATATACATAAGCTATATATGTCATAGTAAACCGTTTTAACGTAAAGAAACAACTATGTATAACCGAAGCAAAATATATAAATGTGTTTTCCCTTAAACGTCGTAGTATTTTGCTGAGCGCTTGACTTTTTGACGATGCTGGAACAGCAGCGTCCAAGGTTTGATAACCAGTAAAGAATTCTTCACAATAGCGACCTATATAAAAGACCGAGCCAGTCCGATTGAGATAACTCGATTTTTTCAGTTACTTCCCTTGGCATTCGCCACTGCGTAGGATATTACTCGTTGATTTTCATTGATAACATTCTCCTAGCAGAGTTGTCGTTCGTGTTGATAAATGTAAATATTAATAAAACAGCATATCCTGGGGAAACAGATTCAATAAGTGTATCAGAACGTTAATTTCAAATTAGTAATTTTACATCCATTTTATTTTTATGGACCAATGAAACAACTATATATTTTCTCTATTTTGTTTGATATTTGTTCTCGATTAAGTAAATAAATTGCGAATAAAAACATGTAAAATTAACATTTTACGTGATCACAAAACTAAAGAATGCGAACGATTTCGAACCTGCAAATTGTAAACGCTGCACTGCTATGATATATATAGATAAAACAACATTTCTTTGCGTAATTGTCCGTCCCGCTAGCGCAGTGGTAAGGACGCTCGCTTTTTCACCTTTACGACACCGGTTCGATTCCCGCTCCCGGCGCAATGTTATATTTTGTATGTTTTGTGGTAACCATTCCTGACAGTTGTTTTTTCCGGAAAATCTTACCCCCCCCCCCCCGCAGCATTTGACCATATAAAAAATTAAAAAGTATTTCAGTACAAAACAAATAGCTGGAAATTGCAATATTTGTTCTCGATTTAGTAAATAAATTGCGAATAAAAACATGTAAAATTAACTTTTTACGTGATCACAAAACTAAAGAATGCGAACGATTTCGAACCTGCAAATTGTAAACGCTGCACTGCTAATATATATAGAGATAAAAGAACATTTCTTTGCGAAAGTGCCCGTCCCGCTAGCGCAGTGGTAAGGACGTTCGCTTTATCACCTTTACGACATCGGTTCGATTCCCGCTCCCGGCTCAATGTTATATTTTGTATGTTTTGTGGTCACCATTCCTGACAGTTGTTATTTCCGGAAAATCTCCCCCCCCCCCCGCAGCATTTGACCATATAAAAAATTAAAAAGTATTTCAGTACCAAACAAATAGCTGGAAATTGCAGCTATCATTTAAAATTCGTCCCAACTGTCGTCAATCTAATCTTATTAGGTAGGAGTGCTGGAAACACTCCGGGTCCCAACATTATGCAGCCTCAGCGCGGAGGTAACTCATCACCTTGGAAAAACACAAATACACACACTGGGTGCAGCCTAGGCGCGTAAAGACTCAAACAAGGCAACAAACTCAAGTGCGGGCACAATCATTTAAAATTTACATATTGAATACGATATTCTAACAGAAATTACACAACCACCTAAGTGTACATACCATGTTTGATATTTCGTTCGATTGTTAGATTTTAGCATATACATGTATAAGGTCATTTCGCTATTAGTTAACTTATCCATATGTTCGTGGGCGAACTCGGGTAGTCAAGTGCTCATACGATTGAGCTCACATGGTCCGGCTATGTGCTCGTACCTACTTTCGAGAATTATCATGAATGTATTGCCATACTTAATGAACAAGAATGTGACCCGCCTCCCAGTTTCGCTCAATGGGTCAAGTTACCCACGGGTACTACTTCCCCGTACCCCTAAACTTTTTTTCGTACCAAAAATGTTTCGTACGCAAATTTTTTTCGTACCAAATTTTTTATCGTACCCAAATGTTCCTATCAACATACACAATTGTGGTGATATAGATTAACTTAAATTGATGTTTTATATCCATCCTCTTCAAAAGAATCGTCACACCAGTACTGTCAGTACTTTGATTATCCGATGGACGCGTGCTCGATCCCCGTTCACATAGCTTGCATACGTATTAGCTATAAAATCCCTTCTATGGCAAATCGCAAGCTACCTATAATTCAAGAAGTTGTCAGTTACTGGCACTATAGTTTGCACAGTATTCTGCAAACCAGCTAACAAATTAAAGTTATATGTTTTAAGGCTGTTTCCTTATCATATACTTTATCCGTCTAGAGCGGTATACATTTAAATCGTTTTCTAGTACTTGACGTGTCTGAACATGTACTTAAACTGGTATATTTATATAATCAAAATGTGCAATTTTTTAAATAGCATACATAGTATACAATTGTCGGAAAATGGCAAGTTAAAATTACACATACCAAGATATACAAAATAAGTATATAAAAGCGTTAAGGAGACAAGGTGCAGATTCAGTGTGTTGTAGTACGATCACCTAGTTTACTAACATTATGTAAAATAACGTTCGCGGTGAAGAGTATTTTAAAAACGCACAAAATATACAACTAAAACACTTAACACAGATATTGTCGAGTGTGGCATCAGGCTGCGAGAAAAGATGGCATTGTGGTTTAAATATATCATTAGTTTGATTAATATCATCCGACAGGCAAGTGTCCAATTGCCGCTCAACATAAAATATGACGCACGCCAATAGGAAAGATGCATGCAAATCATTGGTTGTACAAAATGGTTCAAATATATGTTTCTCGATACACAAGCCCATAATTACTACCGCCAATAATGACAAAAAGTTATTATTTGGACTTCTATAAGCGAGTTTAGTTGATTCATATAGATCATATAGGTATTGCCCATAAAATATGTACGTGATTCTCTGGTGGCGATATCTTTGGATGTTTCGTGTGTATTTGATTGTAAATACAACTTGACCGTGCTTGTGTATGTATGTTGTTAACTACACACTTTAATAAGTTAATAATGTGAAACAATCACTACCCGTATAAGTGTAAAGAAAATATTCAAACACTATTATATAAAACACATATTTTATGTAAACTGCAATGCTTTTTCTGAGCACACGAACTGCAGAGTCAGTATTTATCAATATGTCTGACATGTTTAGAAGTTCATAGGAACACTTCGAGACTGGCTTGTTATAATAAATCCGAGAAATCCAACTAATTTGATTTTCGGGAGTCAAATTTTTCATGTTTCAATAATGCCATAAAATCGTCAATACCAATTATAAAACGGATTGCAATTTAATATGTTTTTGCTCCGCTAAAGAAATACATACTATTCAAATAACTGTAGTATTGACACATAGCTCTAGAATCCATAATTTTTTTTTAAAAAAGGTCATCGTGCCTGTGCACTTTTTGTTCTAAAAAACACGAAGCCCGAATTTATTTAAACCTTTTAAAACATTTGACGTCAGACACCATTAACGGATTGACAGCGATTTTATGATTTCTAAGAACGTGTCTAAGATAATTGTGTTCAAAATACAGATCCAAATCCAAATGCATTGATGGGTGCAAAAAAGGCAAAACAACATCGTTATTTTACTGATAGTACTCGCGAACAGTTATCATTGAAAAAATATAAAAATGATACAGTGCAACTCAAAGTGCAAGAGTGCTCGACAAAACCAAAACGATGTTTTTGAAAACAATTAAAAACTAAATTAAACAAATTTGTTAAAGCAGACGCTTATTTTGAGGTAGATTGATATTATATTTAAATGAGAAAAAAACACTGGATATCGGATCCAGGTTATAATGCCATTGCTATCGTCTATATCCCTTCCTACAAAATAATCAGTTTGACAAAAACAGATTTGTCTGGCGTAGAATAAATACAATTCAACAAGCTAAGCTGAATCTTTATTAATCACATCAAATTTCTTGAAATACTTGCATTCAACTGAATTGTACCAAGTCTTCAATCTATTTCCTCAATCATGACTTCAGATTTAACTTTCAGTATGTTTTTCATAAACACAGTGTTCTGAAACATAATAACTCTCTGCTGTCAGACATTGTGTAGTACAGGAAAACAACATTAAACGTATGATACGAAACTAATATGCACTCCAAATTTTTACAATCATAAAAATATAAATGAGTGATTTACAGTTTACAAACATTAATAAACGTTTATTGCAAATTTCTTATTGAATAAAGAGGAACATATATGTCATATATTGGTCTTTAATAAAACTGGAATCAACATTTACAGGATGCAAAGTAATAACAAGAATAAACTATTTACAAGAAAACTTTCCAGATTAGAATATGGAAAAACTAGGAAATTTAAATCTGAAATAAATAACATCCAAATTACAGTGGATTTAACAAGGTAAATATCCATCATATAATGCAGCCGAGTAAAAAAAGCAATATCATAAACTTTATAAAATCTAAAAAGTATGTTAATAGCATTTTATGAAAAATTTGGGCACAATTTCTTTTGTAAATTCTGTTTATAAAATTGCCTCTGTGGTAATATCTTACAGATCAAATAATGAATCGACGAGTTAATTCAGAACGACTGGTGTCATTACAGGGAGATACACACGGGGAAATACCAGTTTAATTTATGACATTATGCACTATTCGGAAGAAAATAAGAACCCATAGTTAAACCTCTCCAAATAGACTTCGAAAACACATTCGATATATTGCCGTGGGACTCATTTTAATGTTTGTCCAGACCTAAAAGGATGGTTTAAGGTTTTACATAAAGATTTTAAATTAGCTGTTTCTTTGTGTTTTTTTAATTGTTTCTATATCAATAGATTGGCTGTAGACAATAAGATCCTTCTTCATGTTATACTGTAGTTTTGTCACTTGCATTCAGAGATAACACGAATATCAAAGGTAAAACCATTCATAATATATTTCCAAATATATTGATAGCAAATACAAGTGTTTTGCTTTAAGTCATGGTTCGTTGCAGGAATGCATTGTCTAGGTAATACATAAACAAATGGAACCTTTATTTTCCTGGAATCATTAAATCTAAATTATTGTTTGAACATAAATTTCATGCGTTATACAGGAGTAACACGATCAAAAAATAATTAATTGAAATAATATTGTATATATTGTCCTACCAAACACATAATTAAGGCCGTTTTACCTCCATTATTTCAACATATACTGAAACAATAATCTGATAACAAATGACTAAACACCATTCTAAATGGTCCCAATAGAGATTAATTTACATGACACTTTGAATAATAGTATTTTGAATAAAATGTAAATTACTAACAATCTATTATTTTCATTTTGAAAACAAAGTAAGGAACATTTACAAGTGAAACTCCATCTGCTCCAGCAGTAGTTCATTCTCCAGTAGTAGTTCATTCTCCAGTAGTAGTTCATTCTCCAGTAGTAGTTCATTCTCCAGTAGTAGTTCATTCTCCAGTAGTAGTTCATTCTCCAGTAGTAGTTCATTCTCCAGTAGTAGTTCATTCTCCAGTAGTAGTTCATTCTCCAGTAGTAGTTCATTCTCCAGTAGTAGTTCTTTCTCCAGTAGTAGTTCATTCTCCAGTAGTAGTTCATTCTCCAGTAGTAGTTCATTCCTAGTATACACACGTTCATGGTCCTTTATTAATGGCAAGTTACCAATTGCCTAAACAGTACGGCACAATACTCATGATACATATAAGTGTAAATAAAATTTACCTTATAACATGGCAACTCAAATTCAACGATAATAAAATGGAATTAAAATGCATTCAATTTAATGATCATTTAATTACATAATGGTACAAAGGAGAAAAGAGCAACAGAGTTACAACTTTGTAAGGAAGGATGAAATGAAATTACGAACAAGTGCCAACTACATTGATTTCCTTCTTTTTACAAAAAAGATTTAAGAATGTAGCTTCATATATGTAATATGTCAGATCCTCATCGTGCAAATACAGGAAGAAGCTGCAGTATTGGGTGTAACATATCCATATTACAAAGCTTGGTTGTTTAGGTGACTGTAAAAAACTATAAAAAAAAATTAATGTTAAAGAAAATGAATGTAATACCTAAAAAGAGTAACAAATATGCTAAGAACACACTAATGTAAAGGTTCTTCCTTTTGTCAATACACAACGATAGATGCATTAAGGATTTGTTTTGTTTCCTTAAATGTTCTCAGAAACCGTAAAAAAGTGTGTACGATATGCACAAAAAAGACTGAAAATCATAACAAGGCGACTAAAGGCCCAAGGTCGCTCACCATAGACCCGAACCGACTTATTTGTTCTTAGCATTGTTCAAAACAAAATATGACAGGGCATTATATAAACGGAAATACACTTGCAATTTGGAGGGTGCAGAAGAGAAAGGTTTACGACGAACGACTGCCAACGTTTGCAAACAATGATTAGCGATTTTAACGCATTTATGCCTAGTGGACTCTTCCATCCTTCTAAATTGGATCAATTTATTTCCAAAATTAGGGATGTCTAGTATACTTATTTCTATATTTAGAATATATCTTACAGAAATTCCTATAAGCAAACATTGTAGACCCGGATGAGACGCCGCATCATGCGGCGTCTCATCTGGGTCTACACTGTTTGCAAAGTCCTTTTTCAGGACGCTAGGCATAAATGGGTTAAAACAAGCTCACTGTGAATACGTTATGCTGAAGGCAGCTTAACGTGAATATATATTCATCTATAGCCAAAGCAGTATTTGGTATGAACTAATAAACTTCATTGTTAATTTATTTACATTTTACAATTGGAATTACATATTTTTATATAACACGGTTTGCAACAGAGTAATACATGTTTGTGTACTTCTAAATTGTTTGAGAAACGGATTTCCATATTCCATCAATGCCACTGTTGTTAAACTTATGACCTTTGATTGGTCGTTGAAGTCAAAAACAAGGCATTATATGACCAACGAGACATTTGAAAACACCTGCGACCATCGTTAAGCCTAGGGAGTTGGCGTAATTAGTTTTTTGTCAGACGGCAACGCGATAACGGAGATCTGCATTCTATAAATAGATGTTGACGTCACTACGTTATTGTCACCTCTATACTAAGACGCATCACATTCCCCTGGTTTGGGGAATTATGCCTCCGCCATAGTAGTTTGATGCATGTGCGTGAAGTGTCGTCCTAGTCCGCACAGGCGCATTGGGGAGGCTACTTTCCACCTAAACTGAAATTTTGCCAAGAAGAGACTTTTTTAATCACAAAACATCATACAAGCGAAAATTGTCGTCCCTAATTAGCATGTGCTCGACATTCAAATAGATATTCGCTTATATTATTGTGTTTTGAATTCGCATATTATATTTCTCTTTTGGAAATGTGATTCTATTATTTATTTGATTTGTTAGCAATTTAATTAAAAAATTATGAACACTACGACATACGCGGGCACTCCTATCGTTCAACAATGTATTTGATACCAAGCAAGTACCGCAAATTTGAATACATTTATAAAACACACGTAGGTTTAGAGAAAACGAACCTTCGCCGTGCATCAAGACCATTATACCTAAATACTGTTAAATATTTCTGTGTTTTTACTAGACGCTAGGCATAAATGGGTAAAAGCTCAGCGTAGATGACGTAATGACAATTTTTTAGACCAACCGTGCAAAATACGTTCTCAACGGACGCGTGTTTATGTGCAATTAGGAATTAGCACGCTCTAAATGTCAATTTTTGAAGGCAAGCAGTAAGCACGCAAATATGTTTTCGAACAAAAACTAATTACAGAATCGGAACTTATGTCCAGAGTAAATTTATCGTCATGTACTTTTTACTCCAGACATAGCATCCGCACCTTAACAGATCCAATATTTCTTGTTGATTGATTTAGCGAGTGTGGTTTATGTAAGGAGAACCGAGAGGTCCAATGCATCACAATAAATGTATTTGTGTAATAGTTAGACAATCCCAATAATGCCAATTTGGGTATTTATAAATGAACTGAACGTCGCAGTTTGTGTTTATTTACTTATGCTTTTTATAAGGCTTCGTCACGACATGGTCTGTCATGTAATTGACGTAGCTTATAAATCTTTTTTTTTTTCTTTTTATTGTTTCTTTTAATTGAGAGAAAACAGTTATTATTAATGATAACATGTTAGTTTGCGTTATTCAAATTCCATATGCCCACATCAGTAAAGAACAGTTAAGCTAGATAGTCGCATACACATGTTTATGAAGCTCGTGCGGGGATAACTGGCCTTAACGCGTGAAGCGTCGTCCACAGTTTGCTTGTGTGGACTGCTTTCCGCAAAAACATTAAGCCCCGTAGCTCATATAATCGTCAGCTCAGACATTACCGTAGTGAATATGTCCGATTAATACTGAAGATTATGTTGTTGTTTTTGTAAACGCTGGGGCTATTTTCAAATGACTTCAAATCTACATATCTTTGCGTTTTGTTGTGTTCAATATATGAATATACTTTTGCCACAAAACTATCTAAATTCCAATCGTTTTTATTCCATCGCTTTGTTTCAGATGGAGACAACGTATTATATTTGGGTCGCGTTATGAGAAAACTGGGCATAATGCATGTGCGTAAAGTGTCGTCCTAGATTAGCCTGTGCAGTCCGCACAGGCTAATCAGGGACAACACTTTATTCACTTTGTGAACTTTTCTTCAAGCACATAATTATCCTTAACAAATCGACATCAAGAAAACCACTACATTCAAGCGCTTTTCACATTGGTTACTTTTGCACGTGTCGTATGCATAGAAAACGTGCTATTTCAGGTATATCAATAGCATAGAAAACCATTATAAGCCGGAAATATTCCTGAAAAACGACTAAGCGCCGTTTCATTGCATACCTTCACGAAACATACATAATAATAAATAGACATACGCGCATGCAAGACACAGCAATACACATAGGCTAATCACGTGATTATAAGCATTATGGATAACTGTAATTGATGTGATATTTTATCTACTTCTTTGTTATTAATATTTAACTTATTTAAAACAATGCTTGTGTATAGTAAATCTTCAAAGGCTGACCATAAATAATACATTTTGATTGCTTGACTGACATAGACGAAGAGAAACTTCATGACTGTTCAAAAACCACGGTTTTGCATTGATCGTTTTAGGCCGGCGACCGCAGTTGTAATAATACTGTATGCATTATGTTTATGTTGTATGTATATGTAAGTGGTCGCTTGCTTTAAGTTAAAGACAAATAAACGTGAAGAAGACGTTTTCTCCTGATGAGGCCCCCTGATTTTTCTCATATTTTTCTGCGAACGCAATTATCTATTTAAAATACTCGTACATACTATTAAAACCCTCTTTCTTTTGAAATTTTGTTTCGTCTTTAAGACACACGAGATCTTTGTCACAGACGTGACGTAAACTCCCACATGCTGTATTGGCACATAATATTTTGCATGATGTCTTCACAAAACAAGAGAAGCTAATTTATGGCGATTTTTTAGAATTAGTATGCATTTATCATTTATGGCCATTTTAACCTTCGAACTCTTGAATTCTTTCGCATGACACGCCGTCCAATGACTGTGAACAAATTTAATGTACAGAGTTATTTTAAAATCTCATAATAAATGACATAGTTATGGCCCGGACAAGCTCATTTATGGCTATTTTTTACTTTTGAACTCCAAGTGTGAAATTGAACTTTGAGATATCTAATTATTTCGCATGACACACCGCCCAATGATTGTGGATAAATATACCGATTAATTTTGAAATATCACAATGGATGACATAGTTATGGCCCGGACAAGATCATTTATGGCTGTGGTGATTTGTAACCTACCACCGTTCTTTACTTACGCTTATTTTCCTTTGGGTATATTGTTCCTTTTAGTTAATATATATAAAAGTGTCAATTGATTTCCGGTAAGCATTGCCGAGGTTTTATTCATTGTTGAAAATATTCCTAGAAATGTATCGTTGTGTGTTGTTTTTATATCCATTTGTTTAATAAATATTTATTACGTTAAAAAAGACCAGAACCTCTTTATTATGCTATATAATTAAGTCAAACCACTATTACGTAGATCTCAACTGTATCACTACGGAAATGTCCGAGTAACGCCGCATGAGCAGAAAGTATAAAAGCGCGCGTTTCTTCTATGAATAGTCACAGTTCCAGCTGAAATGACTCCGTGAAGGGGCGTGGGACCTGTTAATAAACTCAGAACAACAAACACACAGCATGAATAGTCAGTTCTGCTCCTGTTTCGTCGAGTTAACATCGCGAAAATAGGTAATTAAATTATATTATTAACATACATTAGGGACTTTTGGCACATAGAGACTGGCTATCCTCTTCAAACGTTCTGAGAGCCTTGAAGTTGGATTCCTACCCCTCAGCAGCCCGGGTCGCAAATAGTTGATATATAAGTAACATACCTTCATACAAACACTACAAGGCTCCATACCTAGGGTATCGAGTCACACAGACTCGGAGTCATAACGAAGTGTTCCGAGACAAAAGGTCTCCATACATAGTCCCGAGGACATAGGTTTCCATATATAGTCTCGAGGTATAGGTCTCCATACATATCTCCGAGACATAGGTCTTCATACATAGTCTCGAGGCAGAGGTCTCCATACACAGTTCCGAGACATAGGTCTCCATACATAGTCCCGAGACATAGGTCGCCATATATAGTCCCGAGGACATAGGTTTCCATACATAGCTCCGAGACATAGGTCTCCATACATAGCTCCGAGACATAGGTCCCCATACATAGCTCCGAGACATAGGTCTCCATACATAGCTCCGAGACATAGGTCTCCATACATAGTCTCGAGGCATAGGTCTCCATAAAACGTCCCGAGAACATAGGGTTCCATACATAGTCCCAAGACATAGGACTCCATACATAGACCCGAGGTCAAAGGCGTACATAGTGAGGTTCGAGGTCATATGATTATTGCATTTGATTACATTTGATTTACTGTTCCAAACCAATTAATGTATTAATAACCAATCATAAAGCAAGGAAGCTTAAGAAAAAGTATATACTATTGTATTGTGTTTTGAGTTATTGTCTGAGCCATACTATAAAGACCGACGCTCGGTCAAGACACGTTACAAATGCCATCTTTTACTTTTGAACTCAAAGTGTGACCTTAACTTTGGAGATATCGACATAATACTTTCGCATGACATACCGTCAAATTATTTTGAACAAATGTACCAAGTAATTTTAAAATCTCACACTGATTGACATAGTTATGGCCCGAGCAAGATCATTTATGGCCATTTTTTACCCTTGAACTCAATGTGTGACCTTGACGTTGCAGATATTGACGTAATTCTTGCGCATGACAAACCGTCCAATGATGGTGAACACATGTGCCAAATGATTTTTAATTCTCACAATGAACGACATAGTTATGACCTGGACAAGATCATTTATGGCCATTTTTTTACTTTTGAACTCAAAGTGTGACCTTTATCTTGGGGATATTGACGTAATTCTTTCGCATGAAACACCGTCCAATAATGGTGAACAAATATGCCAAATGATTTTAAAGTTTCACAATAAATGACAAAGTTATGGCCCGGACAAGCTCGTTTATGGGCAACTCCAAGTGTGATCGACGTACTTCTTTCGCATGACACTCCGTCCCATGATGGTGAACACATGTACCAAGTCATTTTAAAATCTAACGATACATGACATAGATATGGTACAGACAAACTTTCGGTTTAAAACGCATTAAATGGCCCCGTGACCTAGTTTTTGACTCGGCATGACCCATATTCAAACTTGCCCTAGACATCATCTAAATACAACTTCTGACCAAGTTTGGTGAAGATCGGATGAAATTTTCGGGACAAACAAACCGACCGACCGACAGACCGACCGACAAAGTGACTCCTATATAGCCCCCATTACCAGTTGTAATGGGGGTAAAATAATTAATCAGGTAGATTAATAAATGCACTCATAATTACAAGCAGACATTTTTTTGTCGACAAAACATAGCTAATAAATTAAATACATGAACCCTATGTTGAAGGGACTGTCAACCACGACGACGTAGAAAAAAAAAGTTGTAAAATACCGTATTTTTTTACAATTATTAGTTTATATTGATTAAAATATCACGACTGGTATATTATACTACTTGAGAAAAGTTGTTACGTTTTCATATTTTCGGTATATTTGGTAATAAATTTTACTGGGTATGTCTACCAGGTAACTACCAGTTAACTATAAATAACGCTAGTAGATTGATCATCATCGTCACGTGTTAAACCCAGGAAAGCTAATTGTGCATGCCTTGTGAATTGTATATATCTTATATAGACAATTATCAATCTGCTAGCGTTATTTATAGTGTGTATATCGTTATGTCACCTATTTTCGCGATGTACTTTCGATTTCACATCGCGAAATTTTATTACCAAATATACTGAAAATATGATTTTTTTCAAGTAATGTAATATACCAGTCGTGATATTTTAATCAATATAAACTAATAATTGTAAAAAATACGGTATTTTAGAACTTTTCTTTGTTCGTAATTTCGTGGTTGACAGTCCCTTTAAGACATGCTTTGTAAGAAAAATCGGATTCCTATAATACTGTGATTGCAAAGTTCATATTTATGAACAAATAGTGTTTCGTTTGTTTCGCTATTTGCTTCTTTCTGGCGGGTATATGTGTCGTTGTACGTATTGTCATTTTGGCGACTTTCAAACAAGCCCAGACAAAATGACGAAATATAAACCCGACAGATTGAGGGAAAGCTCGCCCATACGACGATTATGAATTGTTCGATTTTTTTTCTTGGCGCCTAAACGGCAATTGCAGAAAACAGCGAACATAACGATCACTTTAACATGCATGAAACCCAGTTTTCCAAATGCGAGGCTAATTGATGTTATGAAAAAAAGTACACAACATCGTTATCTTGCCCTAGGTTACGCAGGGCGTGTCTATGGTGAAAAAAAGTAAAGAAAAAATTTACAATTAAGATTCATATAAAACCGCAGTATATTAAATTAAAGCATAGTGAAAAAAGCATCTATGGAAAAGTACGCAATTTGATATGAATCAATAGTTTTGTTAAAGAAACATTTGATATCCTTGGTTTGAAGTTAATCATATATATATATATATATATATATATATATATATATATATATATATATATATATATATATATATATATATATATATATATATATATATATATATATATATTTATATATTTATTTATTTATCTTGTATATAGGGTATTGACATTTGTACAGATTTGTCAAAGTCAAATCAAGAAGGTCCTGATTTCAATTTACCGAAATGAAGAGAAATTCCGGCCCTGCAATGTATATATCATGGTATGTTTTTATATACACACATACTAACACTCGAATATGGAAAATGTCTGCGACGTTTCGTGTTACATTGTACAACGAGGTGACAATTGTTGAATCATTATAAAGCATTTAATAACAGGGTGAAACCCGATAATTGTCAGGTTCTCAATATGTATGTCATATAACTATGGATGAACCATTATCCTATCTCCATCATTGAAAGTAGACTTAGTATTATCAGGTGTACATTCGTTACAACATACTTCATCAGGCTTCGGAAATTATAGTGGTTCTTCTAATGATGAATTCAGATAATAATAACCGCCTGTGGTTCTAGTGAAAATGAGTCAAAGCGTGTGATGTTTTATATGAATTTTGCATCCGATATTCCATTATAATTTCCATAATTAGGTCGGGCATATGTAAGTTATCATTGCAAAAGCCTGTGTCATATGGAGGAATAATTTTGGAGAAACATAATGACACTTAAAAGCCTTGTTCGTTGTTACTTCTAGAAAATATAATAGGATCATCATCACATTGCGTGCTATGTGAGCTAATAAATGGTTATTCGATATGCGGATTA